>NW_025873730.1:0-85959 GCF_002878395.1 Capsicum annuum | reverse complement strand
TTTTTTTTTTTTCTTATTTTTGGAATTTTGTCATGAGAGTTAATAATTGTTGAATTTATTGATAACTTTTATTACTTAATGATTAATGATTTAATAGCCATGTTTTTATAAGGAAAATAGAATTTTCCTTATCTGCAACAATATCAACGTGCTTTAAGGCTTAAAAGTAGGAGTTGTGTGTTATATATCACATAAAAAAATTGTTTAGAGATTTAGAAGGGATTTTTGTAATTAGTTTAGTGGGATGAGATTTTAAGTAATCTAGCATACTTAAGGTGTTGTTTTATATAATTTATCCAAAAAATATTACTTAATATTTCATTTAATACATGGCAGTTTCTTACTATTTGAAATTTTAATTAATTAAAAACATAATAATTCCCGAACTTGGGTTTGGTTTTCTTTCATTACACTTTCTCTCCTAAAGTATACATCTAAATGAATGACACTTGTCTAATGTAATTATTACAGGTCAAGATTAGTTCAATTTAACTATCATCTAAACTATGATTAAAATATTAAATTTGAAAAGTATTCTTTAATTTTGGTAAGCATATTAATCTTCCCCAATATTTGGGTACTCATTAATCATTTGTAAACTTTACATTATACAAGTCAATAATCCAAAGCTCGTTCATATATTTCATAATTTTAATTAAATCAAATAGCATCAAAATAAATATTATTGTCACAGTAACCTTTCCACATTTTTTCATATATTCACCATCTTAATTAACTAAATTAAATGAAAGAGAATTAATCTAAATACTATTGAAATTATATTACAATTTGAAAATAATGATTACCAAAGTATGTGGGACATGTATATTACATACCAAAATTAAAAGGTACATTTCAAAATATAATATTTTAATCATAGTTAAGATGCCATTTAAATTGATCTATCATGATGTCAAGATCCAAAAATGAGATCAGGCCAAACTCCTAAAAGGAAAGAAATTCTCAACAAGTAATAATCATAATAAGATGAAACTTCTAGAATGAAGTCAGGCCAAATCGAAACATAAATAAAGCAGAAGTCTAAAAGAAATTAACACAAAATCTCCAAAATCAGGTGTATAAGTGTAGAGCATGTAAAACATCATCTAAATGAAGAAAAGATACATGTTTGTCCTCGAAAATAAATAAAGACATAATAAGAATAAGAGAAGGTCTGGGAGTCAACTCGAGTCCCTAGAGAAACCTAGCACCTCCATCACAATCTCTAAAAGCACAAACAGCTATTGCTTGTCGTACTTGAACTATGATCTGCACTGAAAGGCCGCAGTAGGTATGAGTATGATCCACTTGTACGCAATATGTATCATAGGTTGATTGAGGAAATAAAAAAATAGTATAAGTAAAGAAATTATGAGTACGCCACCTGCAAATAGAAAAGTTCCCAAACAATAGCTCACACTATCTTCAGTTACAGTTCTAATATATATATTGTAATGAAACAACATAAATATAGAAAAAAAATATGTGAAAACTAAATAAAAGTAAAGGGAAACCAAAGAATCATGGAAGAATGCATATGCAATGCAATGATGATGAAATGAATAGTGAAAGTCATCGCATGATTTTCTATAAATAACTACCAAGCTTTTAGCTCCGTAGGTATGATCCATGAGGGCTTCTCAATCCATATACTAACTAATATCTCAAATCTCAATTCACATCTCAAACTAGTATTAATAGATGGTTTTCTTATAAAAGCGTCTCATTTTCTTTCAAAAATTGTGTTCCATAATGATATCGATATTTCATGAATGTATATGTATGGGATGAGAATGTAATTCTCGCAATTAAATAAGTATGAAGATATCCAATCTATTCAATACTTATATAAATGGGCCAAGAAATCAACTTTATATGTCTACAATTCATGATTAGCCACTCTAATTAGGCACTATTGGAATAAATATTCATGTAATACATCATTGATATCATATCAATCTCTAATTCGGACATATCTATCATGATAAAGGCAAACAATTCTTAATAATGCCTATAATAATAATTCAATCCCCTTCACGAGCTTTATATCCAAACAAAGACATATAAATGCACAAATAAGGCTAACAATATCAAATAAAGCCCTTACAAGGGCAACACGTAATATCATATATCACAAGTCAAATACAACAGAATATAAGTCCTCACTCAGGCACACAACGATAATAATAATCTCAAATTTAAGCTTCATAGTTATTTTTTCCATCCCATAGCATGTTTTACTTATTTATTAACTACCCAGCTCAATCAGAAAGAAGTTAAGCCATAACCTACCTCGAAATGATGAAATTCAAGTTTAAATGGCTTCAATAATGAGCCTTTCCCATTTGAACAATCTCGAAATCAACAATGAGCCTTTCCCATTTGAAAGATCTCGAAATTAACTATAATATTTAAATATATTATCTACACATTAAAAGAAAGCTAATGATACTCATATTTGAGTCGGGTCCAAAACAGATTCAAAAAATGAGTTTGAAAATGAAAGGAGTAAAATCAGAATTTTATTTTAGAATTATATTTTCCAAGATTAAAGTAATCTACAATTGAAAATCCATACTTAAAAAAGTTAAAATGAGGTTCAAGTTAAAGAAAAAATATGTTTAAGATTTTCCAAAATAAACCATCAAGATTGAAGAGTGTGTTGATGATATAAATCAATGAAAAGTAATGGAACTAAGGTTATGAAGCTTACCCAAGATCAAATGGTGATGAAAATACTAAAAAATCTCAAAATTGAAGCTCAAAGTCTAAAAAATAGAGGAAAAATATGAAAAGAGAATTTATGCACTAAGTCAGTTGCCGCTTAAGAGACCACTTCTTAAGAGGATTGTTGTCGCTAAAGTGGCCAGGCCACTTAGTCTGGCTATCACATAAGCTGTTGTCGTTTAAGAGACTTCTCACCACTAAAATGGTTGTTGGTTAAATGGTACTTAGATTGTTTAAGCTGTTGCAACAGATATCAGCAAGTGCTGATTTTGGTGCCAGCCAACAATGCTTCAAATGGACTCCTGATATTGATTGAGACCCCATAGAGATAAATAATATATGCAACCAGGATAATTTCGACGTTTCAAACTCAATAACAATGTCAGATTTATGAAAAAAAGATCATTTTCAACAAGTTGACCTAGGCCTTTTTAAAGTAAATTTCACTAATTTTTCACATAGAGGATCAAAAAATAAACTAAAGGCTCTAAACTTTAAAAAACCCAATACTAACAAAAATTCAACATTTTGAACCTAATGGAACCGTCCAAATCACCACTTGACACTCAAAATGTGACGACAAGCTTTTTGATGAAATTAGTGAAATATGTATTTTTGTGTGATTTGATTATTTTACCCTTCCTTTGTAGTTGTATTATGAAATTATATGGGTGTTGAGATAATTGGCACAGTTCCTGATGCATTTTGGTACTATTTATGTGATATTGTGGTTTTTGGATTCCTCGAGAGACTTATTTTGGACTTCTGTGATTATTTTATGATTCATGTCATGGGTGACTGAACGGACTACTCCAGCAGATTTGGATCGTTAATTTTAGGATGGTAACATGTTTGGTTGGGTTGTAAGGCTTATAAATTTCATGTTCACCCTCGATTTTGAAAATTTTGATTTTAGTTTTCGAGGTTCAACTCTATGAAAATGATGTTTTCTTTGTAATTTTGATATTGCCACTACATTTGAAGCATCGAATTAAGGGTGATTGCATAGTTTATTTTCGTATATCATACTATGAACGAATCTAGGGCATCTCATTGAAGTTCGTTGGGAGTTAAAAAATTTGGTGCGCCAGGTTGCACCTAAATGCCTTGTAACCCTGGCTAAGTATAAATATCCTCTTTTAGCTGATTTTACTTATTCTTTCACCTTGACCCTTGAGAGTTAAACACTAAATAGTGTAAGAGCTTAAAACTGAAGCTTGTGGGTGCTTGGAAAGCTTGATTAACAAATATTTCTTTATCTACTACGTATTTAAGGTTAGATGTCATTATTTTCTTTCTCTAATTCTTGATTAATTGTTCAAAAGTCATATTTCCTTATATATCCTCAGATTTTACTCCATTTCACTTGAATAATATTCTTAATTCTATAATTACTTGTTTTTCATCAATCTTATCTTCAAACAACATCGATTTTTGATTTTACGGATTTCAAAGATTTTATCCCGTAAAGCTCAAAAATACTTTTTCTTTGATTTGAACATCTTTTTTTATTCGATTTGACTTGGATTTTCAGCAGTAGATTTATAAAAATATGGGGAATACGTTTTTGAAGTAAAGTTACTATTTTGCCCTTCTTTTTAAAAAATTCATTTTGAGTTTCTATTTTGACCCTGAATCAAAAGTAGGAAATATGGTATCGTTAGATTTTTTTTGATGTGTTGGTTTTATATTTTCTTATTTTAGTTGATTTTGGAATTATTTGTGAGAATTAAGGTCGTGGGTTCGAAGAGTAGACCAATTTTGGTAGTCGAGATAGGTTATGACTTAACTATTTTAAATTGGGTTAGGTAGTAAATTTGGTACAAATGCATGTTAAGGATTGGAACTAATCATGAAAAATAGCTATTTATATTTTTTTCTCATATGGGGGCCTATATGTGAGGTAATTTTTTAAATTGAGATATTATGTGATATGTGTGACCGTGTGGGGTCCTATGTGATATTAATTTCCTTGAATACATGTGAATAATTTATTGTGTTGTTAAAAATGCCTAATGTGTTATAATTGATGTATTGTGATTATATTCATACTTTGTTGGCATATAAAACATGTGGAAATTCATGAATGGTGGAAATAGAGAGTACATATTAGCTTACGTGGTTGTGGAAGTATTATTGTTGTTGGTTGTGGAAATACATCGTGTGATTAGTTGTGAGAATTACATCCTCATATCATACTCATTCCTGAAATATTCATACCGCAGTGGCAATATCTGAGAAACACTGGTAACACTATTTAAAATTCCTCCCCAGGGGATGTGTCGGGAGCTTATATCATAACACCTTATAAAATCCTTTCCTAGGAATATATTGAGAAGGAGATATAGAGATATGGATTGATGGATTGTATATGGGTTGAAAAACTATCCATGGATCTCACGTCGGGACTCTTGGCTCCGTGGGTGAATACAGAGGTTGTATGACATCCTCATGAGTCATCATCATTATCATATTATATATTGCACTTCTTTATTGTGATATTATTGTGATTGAATTGTCTTATTGACTTGTAATAAATTTATTTGTTCTATTTTTCATTAATTGTACCTAACTATCTTGTATATGCATATTCCCCTTTTTCTACTTATATGTGATATAATGTATACTAGTGTTCTACCCAGTGGTATTGTTACTATGTATGTTATATATATATATATATATATATATTACAAGTGGTGTGGGCTACCATTATAGGATTTTTTTTATTGACGGTGGTGCGCCCTTAGTATATATTTTGTATGCTTTATTTTCTACTTTGCTCGATTGACCTATGATACCTAATGTGGACAAATGAACCATATTCACTCCTATTTTACCCTTCTGGTGTAGATCTAGGTATGGGTGCACCCCAGACTGCTTAATTAAGGTTATATCTAGAGCTTTTGAGGTAGTGGTTGACATTTCTTGCATCCAGATGTCTTCTATTACTTTTCTAATAGACTGTCTTTTCCTTCATTCTAGAGACAAAGTTTTTCTTGTATTTTGATATCCTATGTAGTTCATCAATTTTTGGCTGTGTCGGATACGTTCATATACTATTGAAACCTGGTTTTAGGAGTTATGGCTGCATTATTATATTGTTTTCCACCTTTTATTATACATGTATGGTTTGATTTCATTCTAGAAGCCTTGCCTTGGGGTTGTTTATGTCACTTTAACCTTTTTGTATCGATTTGGGTGATAGGCTTACTTGTTAAGGTTCGTCGTGATACATGTTATCATGACCTATGGATTTTGTGTCATGAAAAATTAGTATTAGAGTATCCATTTCATTAGACTTAATGGTGTGAGAACACATGCCTAATAGAGTCTCATGGATCTGTATGTCGATGTCCTTATCTATCTTTTAGAGGCTATAGGATATCTTTAGAAAACTTTTCTTATTTTATTCCTTATTGTACGAAATTCTTATACACATTGTGTTATGAGTTGTGTTTCACTATTTCTATACAGATGGTGTTGACTAGGTCTCGAGAGGTTACAAAAGTGGAGCGTTCTTCTGGAGAAAGAGTTCAGTCGAGAAGGAAAGCCTCAAGTTGTGGATGGATAGAGAGGGGATGGGCCCATGGTTTATCCCCATCTAGGAGAAGTGCTGTGGGACTCTCCTCTGAGCCTCGTGTTAAGCAAGTTAGAGGTGTGGGTTTTACTCTAATTCTTTAGAGTTTGTTTGCACCAGTGTTGGGGAGATAGTTGGTGTATTTGCTAACCTATTTAGAGTGTTCTTCTTTGGTTATGTCGGGTGTTCCTCCAGTTCAGACTATGGATTCTTCTGTTCCACCTGTTTTTATTTTGGGTACTCCTCAGACCCCAAGTACTATTCCTTTATGAGTACCGATATTTGAATTTTTGGCATCGAGATCTGGGGTTTAACATTTATCTGTGTTACCTTCTACGTCAGGATGTCAACCTGCAAGATTTGTTATGTCATTTCTTATTGCAAGTTTGTTGCTGGCTCCTGAGGTTCAGAAGAGATTTGTGAGATTTACTCTCTTAGGTCCTCTGAGATTTAGTGGTGCACTAGATAAGAATGACTATGAGTTTTTGATTGACTGCAAAGAGAAGTTGCATAACGTGGGTTCGCTTGATTCTCACGGGATGGCTTATACTACAAATTAGTTGAGAGATACTATGATAGATTGGTGGAGATTGTTTATTGATTGTAGTCATGTTGATGCTCCTAACTTATTGTGGGATCAGTTTTTATGATGCCTTTCTAGAGAGATTTGTTCCTTACAGTTTGAGGGATCAAATGCGTGATGAGTTTGATCACCTGGAGTAAGGATCCATGGCCATTGCAGAGTACGAGGCATATTTTTAAGCCTTGTACATATCTTTCTATGGTAGTATTTCTACCGAGTTTAAAAGGTTTGAAAGTTTGTGAAGGGTTTGAATGTCTTCTTCAGTTGGTTATATCTCAGATGGTTGTCTTTAGAGGATTTTTTCAGAGCATTGTAGATCATGTGAAGATAGGCATTCTTCGGGTATCTCAAGGAGGCACAAAAAAGGTGTATTATTTTTAGGAGTTTGGAGATTAGGTTCCTCGTGGTAGAGATTGTAGAGGCTCTCATAGATATCAAGGTAGTCCAATGCAAGCGACTCTGTAGGGTTTGGGTGGTGGATTTTCTGGTTTAATAGTTTAGGGTGTTTATTTGGGCACAGTTATACCTTTTCCTATTGAGTCTTGCCATAAAGGATGCTTTGTGTGTTATGAGTTTGGCCATTTAGCCAAGGACTATCCCTGTCTTGTGATTAGAGCTACCCTTATTTCAGCTGTAAAAGGTAGAGGTGCTACCAGAGGTGCGAGGGTAAGAGGTAGTGAAGCTCATGGTGGTGGTTATAGGGCTACTCAGCCAGTTTGTGGTCGTGCATAGTGTTATGCTGTACCATCTAAAACTGAGATAGAGGCTTCAGATGTTGTGATCACATATATCGTCCTTGTTTGTTTCAGATCTACGTATGTATTATTTCACACTAGATTGACATTTATGAGATTCTGAAACTTCATAGTTTGCCCATGTCTATCATCTCATATCATGGTTTGGTGTTCACATCTCACTTTTGGAAGACTTTATTGGATAAGTTGGGCACTCGAGTTAATCTTAGCACAGCATTTCACCCCCAAATGGATAGTCAGTCAGAGCGAACTATCCAGGTTTTCAAAGATATACTCTGTGCTTGTGTAAAGGATTTTGGTGTCTAGTAGGAGCAACATTTGGCATTAGTAGAATTTGATTGTAATAATAACTATCATTCCAATATAGATATGGCTCTCTTTGAGGTGTGTATAGTATGCATTTTTGCTTACCAGTTGGTTGGTTTGATGTTTCTACGGTCATACCTCAAGGTATGAACTTTCTTTATGACTCATTGATAGAGTTTGGATCATTCAAGAAAGACATTGGGTAGCTCAGAGTAGGCAAAAGTGCTATGCAAATCATAGGCTTCGTGCCTTGAGATCTGGTGCTGGTGATCGTATTTTCCTTTGAGTTTTGCCTATGAAGGGTGTGATGGGGTTTTGAAAGAGTGACAATTTTATCCCCAAGTATATTGGTCCATTTGAGATTCTTCGAACTATTGGTGATGTGGCCTATGAGTTAGCCTTGCCCCCAGATCTAGGATTTTTACATTAATTTTTTTATGTTTCTATGCTTCGCTATTACATTCTTGATGATCCTCATGTTATTCATCAGGAGTTAGTTTAGTTAGATGATCGGTTGCCATTTATTGAAGAGCCAGTGTCCACTTTGTCTAGGGATGTAAGGCAATTGTGCTTCAGAGTCATCCCTATGGTTAAGGTCCAGTGGCGACATCGACTAGTTAATGAGGCTACGAAACACCCTGGATTTTGGCCCTTGGAAATTTCTTGAGCTTTTATCTCATTATCTTTTTGATGACTCACCATATAAGTCGTATTATGTTGATACAGGTCTAGGGACCCTTGTCGTATATAGGTCAGTATGTTGTTGGCCAAGTCCTATCTTGGTTACAAGAGACTATATGAGTCATATGGTCTTATGATAAGAGGGTTAGGGCCCAATCGTATGTTTTCCAATGTCTAGCCCCTGATGTTCTATCTTGGATACGACTAGATCATACCAGTCATATGGTCAAGTGACGAGTGAGGCAACAGATTCATATGTTTGATAAAATGTGGTATCCTACCTTCTGTTCTGTTGATGACTTAAAGGTACCAGTCGTATGATATGGTAACGAGTTGGATGGTCTATTTTTTTTGTTTAATTTAGCTATTTATTAATCAACTTAATATGAGTTTTGAATACTTGTACGGAAATTGTAAACTTTAAACCTATATGGCCCAAAAATTGACCAAATAAACAAGGTCCAACCCACTTGGTTTATCTGACCCATGTTACTCTTTTAAGAAAGAGTAGGGTTTCTAAATTAATCCTCTTAGCTGATCTTTCCCTTTGACTGCCTCTTTCTCCATTGCTATGTTCCTGAAGCTTTGATCTGTCCTTGTTTAGCTCTGGGTGGTTAATACCTTTCCTTTGTTGTTCATTTCGGTCCAGCTTTCATGAGTATGTAAGAATCTTCATTTCTTCTTGTACACTTCATACTCTGACCTTTGCTTTCTTCAGGTGAAGTCTTCATTATTGTATCTATGTTTTTTGGTACTAAAGGGAAGGTATCATCTATAGAAAGTTGTTCCTTTCCTCTTGTAAGTGTCTTGACCTGTTCACCTGTATTCCTATTTACTTCAGATCTAGTCTGACTTTTGTCTCCCCACTTGCAACTGTAGTTGGTATGGAAATACTGGGAAGCTTAGACCCATTGACAATTGATGGAAAACAAGATTTTTAGCTGTTTGCATTCTATCTGATCTGGTGACCCCATGGCGTTCTTTCCTCTAGTTGCGCTATACAAGGGAAATGAATGCTTTCTCATCTTTCTGTTTTTATGTTGTGATGCTTTGATCTACGTTTTGACTACCCTTCTTTGACCCTTGTTTTTTCTTTGTTCTCCAATTGGTGTAATCCTTAAATAGGGTCTACTCCATTTATCACTATTGACAATAGCTTTACCTCTTTGATGTAACTGTTGAAAGCTTGTAAAACTAACTGCTCCTCCTAATTGTATAGCTAAATTATCAAGATAATCTTCCATTTTGTTTTCCTCTCTCTCTATATGTTTGTAGATTACTTTCTTATTCTGCAAATGTTGTTGGATTTCTGTAATTAAACTTGCTATACTCTATGGACTTTTCCAGCTTCCTATTAGTATCTTCTGCATGAGTAGGGAATCGATATGAAATATGACTTTGTGAAACTGTGTTTGCCTGTAATGTTTAGTTGCCTGTAATATAGCATTTGCTTCTTCTTGCATACTATCTTTATGTGATTGTGTTCCTGCATGAGCATATAGTATATCCCCTTCTTCATCTCTCAAGCAATAAGCATAAGAACTCTTTCCCTCTGCTTCTCTGAAAGCTCCATCAGTATTGTATTTGACTCACCCGTGTTCTGGTGCCTCCTATTGCATAGCTATGACTTTCATTTTGCATTTAATTCTATCAAACTCCTCCAGTATCTGTGGCAAGTCCATAGAAGACTCAAAGTTAGGTTTCCTGACCATTAGTAACAACCTCAAATTCCTTGTTATGAATAAGTCTTAATCTAGTGATATTTTTATTCTCATGCTTCCTCTTATTTCTCCTCTTCCAAATCTCCAATAATATAATACTAGGTAAGGCTTGAAAATAAGGTATTTCTCTCTTCTTAGCTCTTGCCTTCCACCAAGTAATTACAGTATTCCTCAGTGTTAGTCCTTGAATATTTATACCTACAAAAGAGAAAAAATAAGACCAGGTCCTGTTAGTATAAAAAGATTTTCTGAAGACATGAGTTACTGTCTCCACTGCAGGTTCATCACAACACCAACATTTTGATGGGCCTTGCACTCCCTATCTTCTAACTTTATCATCCACAGGTATTGTTGTCTTCCATAACCTCCACATAAAGAAACCAATTTCAAAGGGAAATCCTTTAACCCATATACACTTGTATGTATCACTGACTTACCCTTTATCTCTGATGTACTGCCAACCTGATCTTACTGTAAATTCTCCTTTAGCTTCCAAAGACCAAACTGGTATATCATTTCCCTCTTCTGTTGGAGGTTTCACCTTATGAATGATATATTTAACCATGTCTGGATTAAACATTCTTGCAAGTGTTTGCTCATCCCAGCTTCCCTCCTTTACCAGATCTTTTACCTTTTGAAACTTGTCACTAATCTCACAGTTGCCTTCCATCAGGGAGAATAGATCACCTTGACCTATCCAATTATCTAACCAGAGATCTGTATTTTCTCTCCTTATCTACCACATTATAAGATGCTCCGTCAGATCTCTGTCTTGTAACATTTTCTTCCACACCTGTGAACCAGCAACACCTATTTTCCAAATAACCATTGAAGGATACTCCTTTTTACAGTATTTGTTATACATATACTCCCTCCACATGGACTTAGATGTCCTGAAATTCCACCCTAATTTGTAGAACAATGCCATTGAAATATCTATCATTTATCTAAACCCTAATCCTCCCTCATTCTGTGGCAAACAAACCTCCTGCTATTTCACCCAGTCTACCTTTTTCACCAATTCTACTACTCCAAAAAAACTGAGCTAGAGCCTTTTGAATTGTATTCATCACATTAAGGGGTGGATTCATCACTGAAAGGCAATAGATTGGGATGCTTTGTAAGACATGTTGTATCAATACAGCTCTCCCACCATAAGATAACAATTTTTCTTTCCAAGCCTGAATTTTATTTGTTATCTTCATCATCAATTGTTGATAGTAATCCTTCATCCTTCTCAAGTAAAAAATTGGACACCCTAGGTAATTAAAAGGAAAATCTCCTCTTAGTACACGTATAGTTACTTCTGCCATCACCACAATTCCATTTGATACTCCTTTATGAAAATATATTGCATTCTTTCCTTTGTTAATTTTTTAAACTGATACTACTTCATATCTCTCCAAAGTTGAAGAAACCATCTACAGAGTTCTCACCTCAGCTTTGCATAGGATGATTATGTCATCAGTAAATGCTACGTTATTAATTTTAGGACTTCCTCTTGGCATTCTAAACAACCTAAACTCCTTATTCAACATAAGTTTCTTCATATTTCTTGATAGAACTTCAGCAGTAATGATGAACAAAGTAGGTGATAACAGATCACCTTGTTTTAATCCTCTTGTATACTTAAAGATACCTTTAGGCTGCCCATTAAGTAATATGGAATACCAGTTATTTTATAATAACCTCAACACCCTATCAATTAACATTTCTGAAAACCCAATTTTCCTCAATGCCTTTGTCAAAAACAACCATTCCACCCTATCATAATCCTTCATCATATCCAGTTTCATAACCATATTAGGAGGCTTACCTCCTTTTCTAATTTTTGAGACAATCTCCTATACAATCAATACATTCTCTACAATACTTGTACCTTGTACCACACCTGCCTTCTCTGGAGAAATTAACTATGGAAGTAGGCCCTTTATCCTCTCATGAACTATTCTAGAAAATATCTTATTAACAAAGTTGCTCAATGAGATTAGCCTCAAATTTGAGAATGAATTCACCACCAGTTTTTTTGGTAACAACACCAAGTTGGTGTGAGTGATGAATCTGGGTAAAGTATGTCTACAATAAAAGGCTACCACCATATTCTGAATATCCAACTTGATGATATCCCATGCATCTAAAAAAAATGCACCTGTCATTCTTTTTTATCAGGTCCTCCAACACTGTTCCTGTTCAATCCCATAATAGCATCTTTAATCTCCTCTTCCGTAGGGATTCTCATTAGTTCAGTATTTTGTTATTCTGTTACCACAGTAGGTAACTCATCAATCATTGAAAATTCTTTCGCATCTCCTTCTTTAATGAACTGTTTATGGAAAAAATTGACAGCTAATTCTGTAATCTAACTTATTTCTTCCATCCAATGTCCCTCATTATTTTGTATGCTTTTGATCCTTAGTCTATTTCTCCTCCCTTTTACTATTGTGTGAAAAAATTTGGTATTTCTTTCACCATATTTAAACCAGTCATACCCAACCTTCTATCTCCAATAATCTTCTTCTCTTTTCAGCTATACATTCAATGTTGCATGTGTTTTAAATAATAGGTCCCTGTTAGTTCTACTTGGATTTTCCTCAAACTATTTTTATCTTACCTTGATAATATCTTCCAAAGTTGCAATTTCTTGGAATATATTACCAAAGGTCTCCTTACTCCATCTTGTTAAAGAAGACTTAGTGTTCTTCAATTTTCGATGAAACACTATGAATGGATCTCTTGTCAGTTTAGTTTTCCAGCTATCCCTTATGATATTCAGACAAGACTCTTCCTTTAACCAAAGATTCAGAAATCTAAATGCTCTAGTTATTTGTTTCTTTTCCATTCTGCATTGTATGAGCAAAGGTGCATGATCAGACCTACTCCTTGGAAAATGTTCAACCTCTATTACTTGAAAAACATTCTGCAAGCTTTCATTTTACAAAATCATGTCAAGCCTTTTGAAGATACACTCCTCATCAGTTCTCCCATTCCACCAAGTGTATTTACTTCCTTTAAATTGAGGTTCTTCCATGTTACACAAACTGATACACTGATTAAACTCCAGCGATTCATCTAGTGTAACTGGTAGACCCCCTAACTTTTCATCTTCATGACTAATCACATTAAAATTTCCCCCTAATATCTATGGAATTTGATATGCATCAGCCATGTCTACTAAGGATTCCCATAAAAATTGTCTTTCAGTTGAATTAGACTTAGCATATACCACAGTAACCATGAATAACACCTTTGCATTTTGTAGCTTAACTGATAGTTATTGCTCTTCATCCTTCAATATGTTCACTTCCAAATCTTCATGAATAAAGGACCAAATTTTCCAAGACAAATTCACTAAAGAATGTTTTAAGCCTAATCTCCTTCTATACTCCTCTATTTGATGTCTATCCTGAAAGGGTACCTTCAGGGTTTTATGATCCCTCTTAAGTAAAACTGGCATCTCTTACGCATTGTGATTAATCTTGTGAATGCCTGTTGAGTGTTAATAGACCTTATGTTCCAGATTAATGCATTCATGTTGATTTGGTCTTAGTTGACTGACTCTTTGTATTTATTGTTGTTGAACTGGTGTTGTTGTTCTTGGTTTTTGTTTTTTTTGGTTTGTCTTTCAATGCTAAAACCTGCTTTGGAGATAAGTTAGCTTTTTTAGCTATCTGCTCAACATTATCATCCAGTGCAGTGGCATCCATGTCTTGTTTGTCTTTATTACATGCTTCCAACTGTCCTTGACCTTTTATAGCTAATGGTGAGATCCCTTCTAAAACCATCAATTCCATTGATTCTGCATCATATACCTGCAACTGCTTATCATCAGTGCTTATTTGTTCTTCCTACTTCCTATTCAGCTTATTTTCTGATTCTTCTTTGTTCTTTTGAATTTCTTCTATTGTTAACTCCTCCTTTTGTTCCTCCATACTCTGTATTGAATTAACTGCTTGTTGTTGTTATATGAATATTTGCCCCTCTTGACCTTCTTCTATATTTGTGCCAAATACTTGGTTAACCCAGTCTTTTGTACTGATCTTCTCATTATTTACTTGTTTCTTCAATCTGTCATCCTGGTCTTCTTCATTATTGTTTGAATCCTTGTCTACCTATACTTCTAATGCCCCAAATGAATTTGAAACTTCCACCTTCTTATTCTTGTTCTCCTCCACTTCTCCAAGTATATGACCATATCTATCCCTCTTATATTTATTTTTCCTCCTGATCTATTGATGATTTTTAATATTGGTCCTGGCTATATCATTGTTGTGTTAGTTATTCTTTTGTTGGTTCTTCTCAGTATCATCTACTTGTTCTTCTATCTTTTTTCTTTCCTCTTTCTGTTTCTGATATAGTTTCGGATAAGCAGTCCAGCATGTAGCAGCATCATGGCCTTGTAAACAACAATCCTTACAATACTTGGGCATATAGACATACTGAATTTTCACCCACTTTGATTTGATCTCACATCTTAAATCATTCTCCTCATTTATTCTTATTCTATATGGTAAATCAGCCACTAAATCCACTTTCACCTTCACTCGAGCACAACTTGGTCGTGTATGATTCTTAGTTGTCAGATCTACAGTGAGTGGGTTCCCTACTGCTGAAGCAATGGAAAGAATTACATCTTTTGCAAAAAATTTGAGAGGTAGTTCTGGGAAAGAAATCCAAGCTACTATAATGGTAGTTTCCATATCAGGTCCGAACCATGGATTCCACTTTAGCATCCTCATCTGTCAATATCTCTCATTCAAACTGATATAAATAGTTGCAGACGATAACAATTGAATGTAATCTTCTAATGCTTCTAACCTTATCAATACATGCCATTCATCCAAAACTCCTATATTACATTGTCCCTTGATCCCACATTGGTTTGGTATTGACTTTTACAAAATATCAATATGAGGTTTTCCATTTGAGAACTTTCCAACGATAGCAAATTGATGTTTTTCCTACACTATCAAATTTTGAATTTCTGATGTCTTCCATGTAATTGATGGCTCTCCATGCAACATTATCACTGGTTTACGTAAAACCCTAATAGTATTATGGTCTACAGCTTTTGGTTTCACCAGATCTACATACTTAATGTTACTAATCTCATTAGGCATGTTTTGACACATATTGGTGGCACCGAGTAGGATAGTCTCACCAGCTATAGTGGCCATATCGGCCAGAAAATCACACTTTTTTAGGATATAGTCTTGTAGTTGGATGGTCAACTTATAGCCACCTATGGCTTTCTACAGCTTTTAAGCTAAGGTACTTTGAACATTTCTCACCCCAATGCCCTTAAGACCCCACATCTTATAACACAAATTAGGCATTCATTCTACTCTTAGCAAGATTAAAACACTCTCTAAACTCTCTCAAAAACCTCTCAAGAATATTAGGGTAGGGTTTCATCAAGCTATCTAATTAAGACTCTCAAGGGTGGTTTCTCTCCGTCTTCCTTGGTGTCTAAGGCATGTTACTCCTCCCTCATTATTATTTTATAAAGAGCATATGTTTTAATATTCGGTTTTCATAGTATTATTGTGGATTTGTTTTGGGTTTTAAAAAGATGTTGGGGGTTTTGGTTGTTCATGATTGGATAATGTTTTCCCATATTTTTCTTATGGTTTTACATCTGATAATTATGGTTTGAACATGCGGTTTCATGGGAATGGTCAATTGATACTTGGTTTTGGTTTATGAAACTATATGCCCTTTATGTGTTTGTTAAAATACCATTGACAATGATTTTGTCACACAGTTTGACTATTCTTGAAACCTTTGCATTGTATAAATGGTAATGGAACCTAAATTGGTTTGGTTGATTTTAAATGATTTGGAAAGGTATTGGTGGCCATGACATTTGTTTAATTCAAAATCTTGTGGGGGTACATAGGAATCCTCTAAGTATTGGCTAGTGACATTGCTTGCAAGCTATAGTCGGCATGACGATACCACTTCGTAATGACTTGATAATTAACTCCTAGAATTTTTTATTTGGTTATGTTCTAAATTATTTAATTGGACAATAATGATGGGTTGTGATAGCTAATCATGAAGGTGTGAGTCCAATGGACGGACACTAGGAACTCATGTTTGCCGACATGAGGGTTGGTATAGGTGACCATATGCTTGTAGGGTACATGGGAATCCCCTAATTTTATACTTGTATATATGTATCATGGAAGGCGAAGGGTACATGGGAATCCTTGGCCCCTATGATATCTCTGGTTCTTGTGGCCACCTACACTGGGGCCCATATAGGGGGTAACATTGGACCCATATAACCTGTGGGTAGATTATGGCAAAAAAGCTACACAACCTAAGTTAAGGTCTTAAAGGTATGTTAAACCTTTTTCCCTATCCCATCAAGGTATATTTGTATATATGTGATTGAATATGTTTATTTGATGATTTTGAATTACTGGCATTATTTTATCCTATCCCTGAGTACATGCCAGCGTTCACTCCGCTATACATCTTCAGGCATTTTATCCCCACACGACACAAGAACTGCCCATACTACCATTCCGCCTGCTTAGTGACTTGGATTCGGGGACAACTTTATGTCAGACTGAAGTAGTGAGCTTCTATACTCTGGAAGGCTCCATTTTATGTTATGGACTTCTTTTAGTTATTTCTATTTCTTGGATTTTGGTTTTAGCTATGGTCAGGGGTGTAATACCTCGTACCTTCTTAGCTTAAGTTATTTCCTGAAATGTTAAGGGATAGCTTCCAAAATAAATACTATTTATTTCGTGTAGAATTATTTAGATTTAGGTTTCCCATTGCTGGGAAAATTGAATAAGCTTTCCATCGATACCAAATTCACCTAAGTTCGATACTCGGTGAAGGAGTTATGGCTACTTTAAGTTCCAATCATAAAACACCATTATTTCGGTCATTAGCGCATCGTGGAGAAGGTTTACATGACGATTGTCAAATTCTAGTGGACCTCTGCGATATTGGCGGATCGCGAAGAGGGCCAATTTCCCAATTGTCAATTTCTAGTGGGACTATGCGATATTGGTACGTAGCACCAGTGGTCAAAATAGCAAACCAAAGGGCTCCGCAATGGTGGCGTGTCGCAGTGAAAGCCCAGTTCCCATTCATCCATTTTCCAGTGAGCGACCACAATAGTAGTGCATCGCGGTGGCCACCCAATTCAAAAAATGTGCATTTTTCAGTTCTATTTAAAAGATTAAAAGGGGTATTTTGATCATTCTCCTAGCCCCTAATCTATCTTAAACAATGAATGAAACCCCTCCAAAGCACTTTACCTCCACTTTTCATCAAATCTCTCTCAAGTAAAACCTTAGCTCATCAAACTTTTCCCCCAAGGAATCCAAATTCCTCCATTAATTCTTCAAAAAAATTTAATATTGAGGATCCCCAACGCTAGGGCTCTAAGAATTCATCTCCAAATCATCAATAAGAATCCAAGATTTAAGCTTATCATTAAAAATCATCAATTAAGGTATATGGGGTTATGAACAAGGATAATCCTTTCACCCTTGTGCCCAAAACTTGTTTTAAATTCAACTTTTACTGAAGTTATGAGATTTTCCATGAAATTCAAGTTAGGGTTTTTACCCATTATTGTTATTTACAAGCTTATGATATTTTCAACGATTTAGAAGTTGAATTCCATGCTTATGTTCATATTTTCATACATATTGCTGAAATTTCCAGATTTTGAGTTGTTTTATCCATATTTACATTGCCAAGCATGATTATTACAATGATTTATCATGAGATTGATGCATGGGTTACTACCCTAAGATTGAATATTATTATTTCAAGGAAGATGATGCTTTAAGCATTTTATGAATAGATTATTTCCACTTTTTTTAGAAAAGCTTTGATATTTTGTTCATTGGATTGGCTTTGAAATCAACTTTACATATTAGTATAGTTACAGAACTCAAAATTAGCTTTATAAACAGATTTACTCATATAAATACATGATTGGTTTTACATATGCACCCTTATGTTAAATTTTAAAAGTGGATTTCCAATGGTTTGAGCATACAGATTTAAAAGGGAGTAGTATTTAACATCGAGTAGGAAGTGTGCTATTAGTGTGCCCTATATTCACAGAACTACATAGCCAATATAGGTACAGATTATCAGATTTTCCTACTTCTACATGGATGGCAGTTTTAGCTTGTGATCGATCACCTGGATTAGGTTGTACTTCCTGGCAAGATTATGACACCTCTCCCCAATATGAGGTTTCTTACTTAAGAGGTCAAGACGTTGGACTCCATGTAGCTCACATATTTTATGTCAGTTAAGAGAATCTCCCTAACAGTAAAGATTTTCAGAATAAGTTTTCAGATTTTACTTAGCTTATATGATTTGAGATATAGAACAAAATACAGATTGTAGAAATAAGTGTTGTGACTCACAAGATTTATACTATATGCTTTACTATTCATGATTTATGATCTTCCGATTTCAGATTTTACTCAAGCCTACGTGAGTCATTTACATTTAGCATGCATGATTTTATAACTTGTGATGATATTGCTCACTTATTGCATTGACCCCCATATACTCAATACATCATCAAAGTACTGATCCACATATATGTCTATGTGCTACATTGTCTCATAATGTAGTTTCAGGTGCTCAGCCTCAGCAGTGCGAGTGATTTTTGAGCATCTCATCTACATCTACACAAATGGTCAGTCCTCATAGTTTGGGGACTTAGCTATTCATATATTCAGTTTATTAATAGATTTTTTCATATTCATTTTAGAAATTTTGAGTCAGTTAGGGGCCTATCCCAGTGAATCTCTAGATTTAGTCAATAGAGGCTTTTCGGACTACTAGATTCAGTTTTTTTATCTCAGTTACAGTATTCAGATATTTAGTATTTGCTTTACTAGACTTTTGAGATTCATATGATTCAGCTATACCCAGATAATTCAGATAGTTTCCGCATTTATTATGATTTTTCATTCATACCTTCCCGAATTTGAGATTCAAATTAATAAAAGGCAGTCAGGGTTAGCTCAGGACTACTTGTAGTTCGGAGCACCGTGTGGCATCCCGGGAATTAGATTTTGTTGCATTACAAGGAAAATGTCTTGATCGGATGTTAATTGATTTTGGTTTGAGACTTTGTCAGACTACTATGGGCATGGACGATGTCAGTGTTGGTGTAGCCTTAGTATTGGTATTGGCATTGGGATTGGTAATGGTTTGATATTTAGTTATGGATGATTGGTCACGAATATAGACTACATTATATGTCTTTATATTATTATTATTATATCTTGTTATATGTTTTGAATTCAACTGACGTAGGGTACAGGGCCATTATGGTTGGGTATTTAGGGTGGTCTCCTATCCCAGTTGGACTTGAGACTCTCGACATGACTCAGCCATGGTTCGGGTTGTGTCAGATTAGTAAGAGCCATAGGTTTATGGTCAATTAAGAGTTCATAAATCTTTGTTAATTAGAGTCTCTTTTAAGGGTGTGTAGCGCGTCACACTCATAAGGGAGAGGCTATTTGGCATTTAGGAATGTTTCTTTTTCTTGTGTTCTATTTTTGAGCTGTAGAGTCTAAGGTCCTGAATTATTCTTTAATTCTCATTTATTTTATTTTCAGATCATGCCTTCTCAATGATCTGAAGATCATGGGAACTTCTCTTCCCCACTCAAAGATAATGTTGATGGGACCCGTTCTACTTATGGGATCCATACCTGGTCAAGGGATCCAGTCCCTGATTAACCTTCTAGAGTTCTATCGATTCCCTCTAGTCCTTCCTGAGCTCCTCAGGAGGAAGTAACAAATGTTGAGTTTCATCAGTCCATTCATATGTTTGCATAGTTGGTAGTTTCTCAGTCTGAGCGTGGCATTTCTATCACTCCATTTTCTGAGTCCATAATGGTTGGCCAGTTTATAAGGTTGAAACCTCCGACCTTTACTAGTGTTAACATTAAGAAGAATCATCAAGGTTTTGCTAGATGAGATATAAAAGATCTTTCATGCTATGCATGGGACTAACGTGGAGGGCATGAAGTTTGCCACCAACTAGCTGAAAGATGTGGCATACCAATAGTTCAAGGAATAGGATCGAGTAAGGGGTGATGATGTTGAGTTATCTCATACTTTCCTTGACCTCTTCTTTCCTCTAGAGATGAGAGAAGTAAAGGAGGAAGATTTTGTTAATTTAAAGTAAGGTAAGATATCAGTCAAGGAGTGTGCCTTGAAGTTTCACCTATTATCGTGATATGCTATAGAGTTGGTTTCTAGTATGAGGGCTAGAATTAGAAATTTTGCTATAAGATTTGATTTTAGAGAGTAAGGTTGCTTTGTTGAACAAGGACATGGATATCTCCATATTAGTTGTGTACATGCAGTAGGTTGAGAAAGAGAAAACAAAGAAGGCTGAGTTAGTAGAGAGACAGGATAGATGTTTTGATTTGAGAAAGAGAAAAGAAAGAAGGCTGAGTTACTAGAGAGGCAGGATAGATGTTTTGATTTTCTAAACATGGTGGTGGCTAGTAGTAGAGTGGCAGGGATAGTGCAAAGGACCAAGAATTGATGGGGAAATTCTAGGTCTTACTCGATGGATAGTGCTCCCTACCCAAAGTTATTGGGTGATAGGTTTTTCAAAGGTGGCGATAATTTTAGGGAACATGGTGTCTAATTTCAGGCTAGTAGGGCCTAGTCAGCTCCATCATATCCTCCTTATAGATTTTATGGTCATTTGTATTGGGGGTTTTGTGATGGGGGAAGGGATAGGTTCTTCAACTGTGGTAAGTCAGGGCATATACTTCGAAACTGTCTAGTGGCTAAGGTTGCCTATAGGGCATACAAGATTTTGATTTTCTCTTCATTAGCCCCAGGACTAAGGGGTGCACCATTTGGCTCCATGACTTGTTCAAACCATCACTATACTCTCACCACCTGACAGGAGTTTGAAGCATAACATAATATCATGATTGATATGGTGAAACTCTTTTACCATGATGTGTACTGTTTACTTGATCTGAGGTCCACTCTCTCTTATGTGACCCTATTTGTTGCTATGTATTTTATTTTCTGTCCCGAGGGTGTTTTGAACCATTTTTCTATTGCTACCCCAGTAAGTAACTCTTTGGTTGCTAGAAGAGTCTATAGGGGTTTTGTGGTATATGTGGGTGGTCAGGAGACTTTAATGGATTTGTTTGAATTAGACTTGGTTGATTTTGATGTCATACTGGGGATGGATTAGTTGCACTTGTTCTATGCGTCTCTAGAATGTTTGACCTATAAGGTAATCTTTAAATTCCCTATTAATCCATTTATTAAGTGGGAGGGTGGTTCCCTATCACCTAAGGAGAGGTTAATATCATATCTTAGAGCTCATAGATTAATCTCCAAGAGGTGTCTCCAAGATCTAGTCTAGGTTAAATATTCTAACTTAGAGGGTCCTCCTTTACATTTCATCCCGGTGGTGAATGAATTTCGTGCGATCTCTCCTGATGACCTTCCTATTGTCTCTCCTGATATAGAGATTGAGTTTGGGATTGATCTTATTCTAGACACACTTCCTATTTCTATTCCTCCATATAGAATGGCTCCGACGAAGTTGAAGGAGCTTAAGGAGCAACTAAAGGATCTTTTAGACAAGGGTTTCATCTGTCTTAATATGTCCCCATGGGGTACACAAGTGTTATATGTGCATAATAAGAAAGGTTCCCATTGGATGTGCATTGATTACCGACAGTTAAATAAGGTGACGATAAAGAATAAGTAACTTTTCAATGGATAGATGATCTTTTGATCAGTTACAGGGTGATTAAATTTTCTCTAAGATTGATCTTCTGTCCAGGTATCATTAATTAAAGATTAGGGTGGTAGATATCCCTGAGACTGCCTTACATACTTGGTATGGACATTTTGAGTTTTTGGTTATGTCTTTTGGGTTCACCAATTCCCCAGCGGCATTCATCGATTTGATGAATAGGGTCTTTCATCAGTTTTTGGATTTGTTCAATGATGTTTGGTGTATTTATGCATTCTAGCACTACTATTCTAGCCTATTTAGCCTTGTTTTGAGGATGATTCATGTGATTAATGGGGTAAGAATGATATAAATGAGCATTTATATGTCTAAGTATGTGTTTACAATGTTTAATGGTGGATTCATATGAGTTTTGATTCAATTAGAGAATTTAGAGTTTAACAGAGAAACCTAGTGTAACTAGCTTGAGCTACGTGTTTTTCTCATCTAATATGTTGGGTTCTATTATATTTTAATGAGTTACTAAGTTTTTTTATTATGTATTTATATGTCAAACAACTTAGTTATAATGTTCAAGGGTCAATTGGATCAAGAAAAGAGTCAAAACAATAAGTTAAAGCTCAATGTGAATTTAGCCTACGCTTGCTCGTATTTCTAGTTCATCGTTGAGGATGTTGTGTTGTTTTGAGAACTAAATTATTTTTTTAATGCTATAGGATACTTGGTTAATGGACTATGATGATATATGAAGGATACACAATATTCAAATAAAGTGAAAACAACAAAAAAAGTCTTGGAATGAATCGCGGAAGCACACAACACAACTTGACGCCAATTTGGATACCTGAAAAGTATTGGCAGAGTGTCCGCGCGTGAAAAGGAGTCTTGGTGCATTCGAAACATCAATGGATTTAGAAGGCACGAAAAATAGTGAACCAATGCGAATTCGAGCAACACGTTGATGTGTTGAACGCGATAATCGATGTTGTGTGTCACTGGGTTCGCAGACTACTAGAAACTGTTACATTGTGCAACAAGGCATTGGCTATTTCTTTCAGTATAAATAGGACATTATTCACATTTTTTTACTAACTTTTGGACATCCTTGGAAGATCTTGGATGCCACACAACTTCTTTTTAGGGTTTTTATCATTCTTTTATTTTAGTTTATTTCATGGTTTGTATCATCAATCCAAGGGATTGGATGATGAATATTTCCATTAAAGGCTAAAACTCCTATCCGGGGTTAAGGCCACGGTCATGATTACTTTCGTTTTGAATTAAGTTTGTTAATTGGCTTATGATTATTGGTTGTTTGTTTATTTTTATTTTAACTATTTTAAGGATTAGCTACCTTTAGATTACATCAATTGTCAACCTTGTGATCTTGGGAGAGGGAATATGAAGATAGAATATGGGAATAAGCAAAGTATGGTTCTTGTTTCTTTATAAAATAACAAATTTGAATTAGTATATAGGACAACTATGTATTTATATAGATGCCTTACTTGATTTACAAGTAGGATGATAGATTTAAAGAACTTAAGTGGACTATTACATCCCCGCTCAATGATGTAGTTGTAAGGTTCAACTTAGGTAAAGGATTAGAGGTTGGAAAACCATGATCATGCAATTAACCCTACTAATCATCAATCACGATAAGCAATTTAATGAATGAATTTCAATAACGTAGTATGATTGTTCGTAAGACTTAACCTTCGATCTCTATCCTTTGATTTTCCAAAGTCATTTACTTTTCTGCATTAGTTTAGTTTCTTTTTAGTTTACAATTCTTAAACATCCTTGTTTACTTTTTCTCAATTGTTAAACTAGAATTAGATAGGCAGCGAACGCAAGTCCCTGAGAGATCGGTACTTGGGCTTCCTTGAAGCCATTTTACTACTTAATAAGACCATGTACACGTGTGTGTGCGCTTGGTTGCTATCAAGTTTTGGCGTCGTTGACGAGGACTTGTTATTAGGCAACTATATTATTTTTAGTTTTTCTATATTGAGTTGTAAATAATTTTTGTTTAGTTTCTTTTTATTTTTCTTTATTTTTATTTTTCTCACACTCTTCTCAAGAAGTGAGTCTGGGATAGAAGGTTTTCGAGTTATGGCAATTCTTGCTGTTTTTATGTAGGACACCACCTTGTGGCTTATTGTCCAAATTTTTATGAAAGTGCATGGATGGAACCTTCACAATATGGTGTGGATAATTCGAGAAAGTCTGAGTACTCGAAAACTGATATTGTGGAAATTATTATGGAGACACCACTACCACTATGTCTACAGTGGCTAAGAAAACAAATATATGGTGAGGATATTATCCAATGTGTGGATCAAACACAAGAATCGTAGCCACTCGATTGTCATCTTGATCTTGAGAATGAAATGGAGAAGGTGAATAAAAGTGAGTGTGTAGTAGATTGTGTAAATTATGAAGTAGGATTTCTTGGGCCGCATTCGACACACTTTTCTACATTATGTTTATATGATGTATTGCCAGTGGAATCATTTAAAATAGTGGAAGAGTGAAGATGATAAACAATAATCCTATATTCTTAATTTTACATCGGACAAACAACATAAAAACACACCTCACTTTAAGGCCGAGTGGTTTACCATGCATATTCTATTACTCGATTCATTAATATTTGTACCTCCGCCTTATGAGTGAGGCAAAAGGATGGATGCGATGTTGGGGGTGAAATTTATATCCTCAAGGTGGAGGAAAAAGTTGATATGGATCATACCGCAACACTAAATTAGGTACGTCTTGGGATGTAACCAAAGCTAAGGTATGTTTTCTTTTTAATTTTTAGTTCTTATTTCATGTAGTTTTTGTTTTTAGTTGAGTCACAGGTTAATGGGAAGTCTGAGTACCATAATCTTTAGCTTGAATCAAGACAAAGATTGAGTGTGAGGTTCCATGGATTCTATTTATGTGTGAAGATTACACTAGCTAGGCCTAGAGGCCTCAAAGAGTGTTTCTATCTCTTACCTATATATTCACTTTGGGGACAAAGTAGATTTTTAAGTGTGGGGTGGGAAAATTCTCAATTTTTGGCTCAATTTAAAAAAATTTAGGTTAGGAATAAGTGAGATATTCTTGTTGGTGCTATTTTTTATTATATGGTGCAAGTGGGTTTGTTGGTAAAAGCATGTTAATTGAGTGAATTGCTATTTTTGAGACTCTTAGGCTCAAGTTTGTGACTCTTGTATATTTTTGACTTAATTTTGAATTCATGCTATTGTTGGGTTGGGAGTTTATGATGATCCTATTTGAGTTGAGCATATGCCATGTGCGTGTAAGATTTTTTGTATATTTCTTGTTGCATAAGATGTCTAGAACTTTCCCGGTGATGTGCAAACCAAAATAAAGAATATGAGTTCAGGAGATGATTTAGGCATTTCTTTGATAGCCTTGTTTTTAATCCTCTAATTGCCCTACCCTTGTGCATTATCCTTGTTAATTCCATTGAGCCTTTAGCTTTTTCTTTGGTAACCTCATATGTAGCCTAATTCCTTCTTTGATAGACCATAATTTGATCCAAAAATCTCCTAAGTTCTTAAATAAAAAAAAAGAATTTTGAATTAGTAAGGAGTTTGAGAAAATTAAAGAAGAAAAAAAAAAGAAATTGACGTCCCAAGGTAATTTTTATTGGTGTTGATAACTGATGTGTGGTGGATTGATGTGATATAATTGATGCTAGAGCTATTACCACGGTTGAGAAAAAAAATAATTCTTTTGGAAATAAACTATATGCCCACCAAGTGTTTGTGAAAATGATTAAAAGGGATGGGGAAAAAACAAAAGATATGGGCGAATGAAAAAGTGTAATTTGGTTGTTAGAGATTTGTTTTAATTGTATGATGTAGTGTATTAAAGCGCTTAGAGAGGTTACTCACTAGTCTTGGCCAAAATAGTTCCTTTCCGGCCCTTAGCCTACATTACAACCTGGAAAAGACCTATTTGATCCAAGGTTCATCATTCGAATATTAGTGGAGCATGATACTAAGGGCAAACCGATGGTTCGTTATGTGTAATTTGTGAATTCTTTATGAGACGGAACGTAACTTGATTTGTATACCCGTTATGACAACTGGTTTATTGTGAGTGTTTATGGGTAACTCTCGTATTGTGAAGGAACATGTCGGATGAATGTGGGTGATTTTTATGATGTCTTATATTGAGCAATATGCATATGTTTGCCATGTATTGAATAAATTCTTGAGGCTAGGATATTTTGGAGTAGGATTCTTGAGCTTTTAATTGTGTATAACATGCTTAGTGTTGTAAAATTTTATTCCATGTAGTCATTGTTGTGCTAGCTTGAATTTCTTATATGTAGTATAAGTGTGGAGTCTTTCCAGCTCATGATTCTTTTAGTTAAGATTTGTTCGAGGACGAACAAGGGTTTCAGTGTGGAGTGGTGATGTTGGGTGTATTTATGCATTCTAGCGCTACTATTCTAGCCTATTTAGCCTTGTTTTGAGGACAATTCATGTGATTAATGGGGTAAGATTGATATAAATGAGCATTTATGTGTCCAAGTATGTGTTTACAATGTTTAATGGTGGATTCACATGAGTTTTGATTTAATTTTAGCATTTAGAGTTTAACTGAGAGAACTAGTGTAACTAGCTTGAGCTAGGTGTTTTTCTAGCCTATTTTGCAGGGTTCTAATGTATTTTAATGAGTAACTAAGGTTGTTATTATGTATTTATAAGTGAAACAACTTATTTATAATGTTCAAGGGTCAATTGGATCAATAAAAGAGTCAAAACAATAAGTTAAAGCTCAATGTGAATTTAGCCTATGCTTAGCTCGTGTTTCTAGTTCATCATTGGGGATGTTGTGTTGTTTTGAGCTATAAATTATTGTTTTTAATGCTATAGGATGATTTTTAATGGACTATGATGATATATTAAGGATTTACAAGCTTCAAATAAAGTGGAAACAACTAAACAGGTTTGGAATGGATCACGTAAGCACAAAACACAGCTTGACACCAATTTGGATACTTGAAAAGTATTGGGAAAGTGTAGGCGTGTGAGAAGGATTCTTGGCGCGTGAAACACATCAATGGATTTATATGGCACCCAAAGAATTGAACCAATGTGAAGTCGGCGTGTCGTGTCGATATGCTCAATGCGATAATCCATGCGGCGTGTCACTGGGTTCGCAGATGACCAGAAACTGTTTCCTTGTTCAACAAGGCATGGGTTATTTCTTCCACTATAAATTGGACATTATTCATATTTTCTTACTAATTTTTGGACATCCTTGGAAGATCTTAGAGGCTACACAACTTCTTTTTAGGGTTTTTATCATTCTTTTATTTAAGTTTCTTTCATGGTTTGTATCATCAATTCAAGGGATTGGAATAAGCAAAGTATGGTTCTTGTTTCTTTATAAAATAAGGAATTTGAATTAGTATATAGGACAGGATGTACTTAGATGCCTTACTTGATTCATACGTAGGATGATAGCTTTAAGGAACTTAAGTGGAGTATTACATCCCCGCTCAATAATATAGTTGTAAGGTTCAACTTCGGTAAAGGATTAGAGGTTGCGAAACCATGATCATACAATTAACCCTACAAATCAACAACCACGATAATCAATTTAATGAATGAATTTCAATAACATAGTATGATTGTTCGTAAGACTTAACCTTCGATCTATATCCCTTGATTGTCCAAAGTCATTTACTTTTCCGCATTAGTTTAGTTTTTTTTTTAGTTTACAATTCTTCAACATCCTTGTTTACTTTTTCTCAATTGTTAAACTAGAATTGGATAGGCAGTGAATGCAAGTCCCTGAGAGATCAATACTTGGGCTTCCTTGAATCCACTTTACTATTTGATAAGACCACGTACATTTGTTTGTGTGCTTGGGTGCTGTCATTTGTCATTATTTTCATAGAAGATATTTTGGTGTACTCTATGAGTGAGGTGGATCATATTGATTACCTTCTTATTGTGTTGCAGACCTTGAAGGTGCAACAGTTGTATGCCAAATTTTTGAAATGTGAATTTTGTTTGCATCACTTTTTTGGGTCATACATTTCTAGTCAAGGGATCATGGTCGATCCGCAGAAAGTTGTTTTGGTTAAGAACTGGCCTAGTCCTACGACTTCAACTGATATTTGGAGATTCTTAGGTTTAGCTGGTTGCTACAGGAAGTTTGTGGAGAGTTTTTCTTCTATAGCTACACCGTTGACGAAGTTGACTTAGAAGAGGGTGAAGTTCTTTTGGTCTGATAATTGTGAGGGTAGTTTTGAAAAACTGATAGATAAGCTAACTTTGGCTTAGATTCTTACCTTGCGTGAAGGCACAAATAGGTGTATGCTCTACTTTGATACGTCTCGTATGGGTCTTGGATGCATGTTGATGTAGCATGTCAAGGTGATAGCTTATTCCTATAGAAAGTTGAAGGTTCATGAGAAGAACTATCTGACTCATGACTTAGAATTTTTAGCCGTAGTATTCCCATTGAAAATCTGGGGTCACTATTTGTATGGAGTGTATGTGGATATCCATTTTTATTAGAAGAGCCTGCAATATGTGTTTACTCAGAAAGAGCTTAACCTCAGGTAAAGGAGATGATTTTAGTTTCTCAAGGATTATGACATGAGTCCTCACTACTATCCAGGTAAAGCTAACATGGTTGCTGATGGTCTTTGAAAGTTATCCATGGAAAGTCTAGATCATGTGGAAAAAGAAAAGTTAGAGTTGGTAAATGATATTCACCATTTTTCTAACAATGGAGTTCATCTCTTGGACTCTGGGGATGGTGGTGTACCTGTACAGGAGGCAGTGCAATCATCTCCTTATGAGGAAATCAAGGAGAAGCAGGTGTTAAATCTTATCTTGATAAAGATCAAGGGTGATGTAGGTGGGAACAAGGTGATGGACTTAAAGATTAGTGGTGATGGTACCTTGTGGTACCAAGAGAGTTTATGTGTTCCCAATATAGATGGTTTGCTGAAGACTATCTTGGCTAAGGCCCATAATTTGTGTTATTCCATTCATCCTGGTTCGACTAAAATGTATCAAGACCTTAGGGAGATTTAGTAGTGGAACGATATGAAGTAGGATGTAGCTAGTTTTGTTTCCAATTGCATAGTGTGCCAACAAGTGAAAGTTGAGTACATAAGGCCCGGAGGAATGTATCAACAAATTGAGTTTCCTGTGTGGAAATAGAAAGTGATTGATATTGCTTTTGCTACCAGTCTTCCTCGATCTAGGAGTTAGTTTTATTCGGCTAGTTAGGACAAACTTCTCGACTGATAATTATGCAAGTTTGTACCTCTAAGAGATTGTAAATTTGCATAGGGCAACTGTTTCTCTCATCTCCGATTATGGTACATATTTCTT
Organism: Capsicum annuum; assembly: GCF_002878395.1. Classification (NCBI taxonomy): domain Eukaryota; kingdom Viridiplantae; phylum Streptophyta; class Magnoliopsida; order Solanales; family Solanaceae; genus Capsicum; species Capsicum annuum. The sequence goes on along the minus strand of NW_025873730.1, from coordinate 56,479 downwards.
ATCTCAATTTCGGTGGTCGTTTCAGAAAGGCTTAGGGACCAAGGTGAGCCTTAGTACTTTTTTTCACCCCCGTCGAATGGGAAAACTAAAATAACTATTTAGAAGTTGGATGATATGCTTTCGAGCACGCCTAATTAATTATGGTGGTAGTTAGGTTGAGTATTTGCCTCTTATAGAGTTTGTTTACAATAATAGCTACCACTCAAGAATTGGTATGAATCTGTTTGATGCTTTATATGGTATAAGGTGTAGTTATCCTATTGGGTGGTTCGAACATGGCAACGTGGAGATGTTTGGCCCAGATGTGGTTCACCAAACCATGAAGAAGGTGAAGGTGATTCAGGATAGTCTGAAGGCTGGACAAAGTTGTCAAAAGTCCTATGCGGATGTAAGGCATAGAAAGTTGGAGTTTGAGGTTGGGGATAGGGTGTTCTTAAAGGTGTCTCTCAGGAAGGGAGTGATTTAGTTTTGCAAGAAACTGAAGCTCAGAGCCCGATAAGTTGGTGCATACTTTGTTTTTGAGAAAGGTTAGTAATGTTGCATATGAGTTGGAGTTGCATTCTAGTTTGAGCTCTATTCTCCTGGTGTTCTATGTTTCCATGTTGAGAAAGTGTATGGGTGATCCATCATAAATTGTGCCTATCAAGGATATTGGTATTTCGTATTCCCTGTCTTATGAGAAGCTCCCGGTTGAGATGTTGGATCGGCTGGTTTGCCGATTATAGACCAAAGACGTGTCCTTAGTAAAGTCTCTATGGAGGAACCACGAAGTGGAAAAGGCTACATAGGACGATAAAGAGGACATGAAGTCCAAGTATTCATTCCTGTTTGCTTCAGCAATTCGTGCGTACGACTTGTGTTTTTCTTAACATCATTGTTTTTTAACTTTGTTAAAGGTAAGATCAGAGGTGTGTGGAGTCTAAATCATGTAAGTCATGCCTTGTTCCATCATTCGAGGATGAATGATCTGAGTGGGGGAGAATTGAAACACACTAGGTTTTGGCCCTTAGAAATTTCGTGAGCTCTGAGCTCACTGTCTTGTTGACGACTCACCATACGAGTTGAATGGTGTAGTTACAGGTATAGGGACCCTAGTCATATTCAGGTTTCATGACCTGAGCTGGGGCCATGGCCGTAATGAGCATCCTGAATAATGAATGCTCGGGCGCCCCTTTCTTTCTGGAAATCATGCACAACATTCATTCAATATAAATAATTTACGGAAAGACATAACAAAATGGAACTATGGCCAATCTCATAACATTTGAACAATTTGGAAATAAATTCTTAATATATTAACAAAGAATTATAGGGTTCGGGTATATACGCATAGGAATGACGGTTTGAAATCTATCCTGAAAATATGTGGGGTGTTACATTATCTCCCCCTTGGAATCATTCACCCTCGAATGATGGGTATGATTTTGTTGAAGCTATAGAAGTATGGAATAATGGACGTAATCTCACATTAGAAATTTTATTTCCCTCAATAAAACATACATAGACATTTAAGAAGAACTTTATGGCACCACCAAATAAATTCTTTAAGCACAAATCATGATAACAAAACTTGACATTGATATGATTTTGGCGTGTGTTTTATGGAATATCATTAAAACATTATAAGGCATGAAACTTTCTAAGAATCCCCGGTTTATTAAGATTGGTACAATACATGAGATGAGATTCCCGTGGGACATAAAAATAGATTAGAAACATTCTCTAGCTCAAATGATACGTCTAATAGCCTTTAAATTTTGTGACTCCTCTCCACTATGATTTCAACTATGAATACCACATTTCAATATCCCAAATATTATAAGTTCCCCGCTAAATACATAACTACAAGAGCTTGAGTCTAACTGTATTGTACTTCTATATTGAAGCCTAACCCGAAGTAAAAGATGCTAGCTTAAGCTATGGGACCCCATGTTCTACATCCCTTTAAGAACACTTCTCTATCTTATTACTATAATCGAACAACCTTATGCCTTAAATCGATGAGTACTAACCACATAATGCATTAGTTTGTATTTTCATCATGCACAACATTCAAGCCTATCTCTACTACACCATTTTATAGATCTCCCTACTAAAACCAGCAACTTCAATCATTCTCAAAAGGATTTTTTCCACTTATCTCCTTCCTAACTATTTCACATAACAAAAGTTTGTCTCCTTCTTTTCCCCTTCACCTATAACCTTAGCTAAAGAAATTACCTCAAAATTTTCACATTCAAGAACATCTACTCTCCTACCTAAAACATCACTACTCTTCCATAACTACTATTATACGGAGGGTCATTGAGGGACCCGTGCATGAGCATCATGAAAAGGGGAGTGACACTATTCAATTATAACTTATATTTATTGAACTACTCAAGGCAGGATATGAGATGAAGATACGACATATTAGGAACAAATACGACACATTAGGAACAAAGTACTTCATATATTAAATGTCTAGATCATGAGTAGAGAGTCGTTCTGGAATAAACACAATACAACATGGATTCTTAGGATGGACCACAGTGAGAAAACATAAGTGCACATATCAAGAATTGTATAACATAAGGCCAGAATTCACGAAGTCAATAATTGAGACAAGGATTTCTATGTAGAGCCATTTTTCCTTATTTAAGAACTGAACATGGCCATGAGTTTGCATAAAATTTATCTCATTGATCTAGACCTGACATAGCATGAATCGATAACATATAGAAAGCAAAGTTTTCTTAAAACCAAGCATGTTATAAGACATGGATTTTTTATGGATCTTGAGCATCATATCATAGGGCTTGAATATATGAAAGGATAGATTTACCGAGACATCATTGCCTCTAGTTTGGAAGTCAGAGCATGACATGACATACATAGAGAACTCAAACTTTAGACATCATTAGGACTTGAATACATAAGACATTGGTATAATGAACTCATAAACTAAAGTAGGAGGAATATGCTTGAATAGGAATAGGTTTATCATGACTCTTCTCTAACTTGACACAATGAGAAAATTCGGGCACTACCTTAACTCACCATCTCCCCTTTAGATCAAAGTCACAATCCTAGACTTGAGAACATAACCTCTCAACAATCTATAACCATAATTCTCAATATAATAGGTGGTATCGGTATACACATGAACACTAACTTCCCTCAATAATTCAACATAAATATACAAATTCTTTCTAGGACATACCCCTTTAGGGACACTAATAATAACTTCCTCTAACCCCAAAAGTCATCAACTTATGACTAACGTTATCATGGGCATGGACATCCATGCTTCTAAATACTTAACACTTCATCTTCAACTCCTTAGGATACTAGCATTACACCAATAATTCCACAACTTACAACTTAACAAAATTTTTAAAACCATACCAAAGGCGTACATTGACTACCTATTTTTCCTCAATTCAACTCTAACGAAAACTACACAACAACTTCTCAGACTTCTCCATACTACAAGATTTAAAAACACAACTAGCTACGCAAAACACCTATACACATAAAATCGTATCTAACAACAGTCTACCTGGGATGGGGTCTAACTTATTCTTATAGACCCATGCTCTTATCAACTTAATGACTCAACCACTGTAGACACGTGATTTTTGACTTTCCCCGGGTGTAATATATATATTTTTCGATATTAAATATTTATATTTGATCCGATATTATTTTAATTCTTATTGTATTTTTAATAAATTTTTAGTTAAAAAATAAATAACTAAATAAAGTTAATTTTAGGATATTATTTTATTTTATTCCAAGTTTTATCTTAATTATATTTATTTTTGGCTATTTTTAAACCTTTATTATATTTTTCTGAAATATAAAAATTAATCAGTTATTATTATTCTATTATTATTATTATATTTATTTATTTATTATTTTTATTTTTTATTATTATTATCTTCCTTTTTAAAAAAAAAGGAAAAGAAAAAGAAAAATTTTGAAATCCTATCCTATCCTAACCTACCCTAACCCCCCCCCCCCCTTTTCCTCAACTCCCTCAACCTCCCACATGATAATCCTATATTACACACATACGGACAACATTGAAAAAGAAGGATAAAACAACACACACATGAGAGAAAGAAGCGAACACAAACACGGGAAAGAAACAAGAAAAGATAAATGAAAGGAGATTGAAGAAAATAAGAAAACACTTGGAGAAGAAAAAAAGGAGACAACACAATACATACACACAACGAAGACAGCGTACAACATTTGAAAAAAAAGGGATGAAAACTAAAGAGGAAAGAAAAGGGTCGAAGTTGTGAGGTTTCCATTCGAGTTTTCGAAAGTCGTTCGTACTATCTTTAATCAGTTCATCTTTCAGGTTCTTATCCATTTTGTGTCATTTTATAAGTTTTAGTGTTGATTGAAGCATGAATAAAGTTATTCTCATGGCTTCTTACATTATCCAACATGTTTAGTTTATTATTTTATATACCTCGTGTTATGACTTTGTTTATGGCTCATTTGTTGATTCAAAATAATATTTATTAGATAGGTTTTGAATTTTAAATGAGATAATTATTAGAGTTATTAGTGTTAAAATATGTTGAGTTGCATTCAACATGTAATTATGACATAGTTATGATAAACAGTAATATTTGGCTCATCCATGCATGCAAACTTATGTAAAAAAAAAAAGAGATGTTGCAGTAGTTATTAATTTGGTTTGGTAGTTGTCTACTGAATGTTGTCTTATTTTGTTTCCTATTTTACAAATAGATTATTTTGTTATGTAAGATGATGAATAAAAGTTGAATAGTTTGATATGGCTTTTATTTATTTGCTATTAAAGAAGGAATTTGGCTTATGAAAAAAAAAATCTTGGCATGTTTTGAAAACCAATAGTTACTGAAAAAAAAAACCTAACCAATTATCAATAAAGTGACTAATAACCTTGGCATCATTTCGATGGTTTTCTTTTAAGTCCAGAAATGCTAGAAAGAGATAATTTATAATTAATTAAAATGGGGTGCTACTAAAATTAGTACTTGCATGTTTATTCATCTTTTATTAACTACAACTATTCTTTATTTCTTCATATGCCATGAATTGGATATTTAAAATGTTACAACTATCAGTTAAAATTGGTCATCCTATTATTCCATATAGTTCCGTATGGGTTGTAAAAATAATTTGAGTGGTAGACTATTTGATCATTATAAGCTCTCGATAATTAAATTTAGGCCTAGACATTCGTTTGAGGATTAATTAAATAATTATTATAAATTTAAGGGAAATAGGTTGCGGACTTATTCAAGACTCATTTTTGTAAGAGAGAGAGGCGAGTTGTGAATTAATCCAAAACTTATTACTATTTTTAAAGAAAAGAGTAAGTTTAGATGTCTTGAATTTATAATAGACTAACCAACGGCTTTAATGCTAGACAAGTTTAGGCGAGTTTAAATTATTCGTCTCAATTAAGAATGCGGCGTACGCATCTTTTGAGACACTTTAAAAATTCAATGATGCAATAATGCACTTTGATAAATATTTTTCTAAAATTAACTTTTCACCGATTTATTTAAATAAGATAATATAGCAATTTTAATATAATAAAAATAAGTGAATTTAAGCCTTAACATAATTTATCAAAATAGTTTAAGTCAAGACAAGTCAATAAAACCGACTGTGCTAGAACCATGGGACTCGAGCGGTGCCTAACACCTTCCCCTCTGTCAACAGAATTCCTTACTCAATCTTCTGTTTTTGCAGACCAACTAAAAGTCATTTCCTTTTGATTAGGGATTTAAAAAGGTGACTTGGAACACCATAACTCAATTCCAAGTGGCGACTCTAAAAATAATAAAAATAATCCCTATTCAATACTGTCACTTTAATTGGAAAAATCCTTCGACGCGATCCCTGCTGGCGAAAAAGGGGTGTGACATCTCTGGCGACTCTGCTAGGGAATAATAAGAATTCAAGCTTTTTATATTGACTTATACTTGCTTTAATTATTATTTATATCGTGTTTGTTGGCCTTATGTGCTACTTGTTGCTTATTTACCGCTTTGATATTGATTGAACTGTATTATATATTGTCTTCTCTTGCGCACCCCTCTTTGAGTCTCTAAAATAGGATAGAAGGAATGCAGCGCATGCATCCTACCTTCTTTTTGAGATAGCTGGAGTGTCAAGGCACCTGGTGAATAATTAAAGTCACACATGTTAGGCGGGGTTCGGATCGACAACGAAGGTGGTGTTGCCCTGCTACCGACCAAGTTGTCTCTTCCCGGCTCGAGTGTCCGCTCGGGTAAGCCAGTCTAGACATCTATCCTTATTAGGCTTAAACTTAGAAGAATTGAAAACTCAGAATCTGGTTATCCCTATTAGGTGAAGCTATATTTGCATCATATGTATTTGACTTAGCGGGACTTAGCACAGGGGTCGGGTCTGTCTAAGACAGGTGACCAAATTTATAAAGAACAACATATGCATCCTACATGCTCTTTGACATTTGTTTGGAAGGCTATTTGTTTGTTGACCGGCTTCAGGAAACTTTAAAATGCAAGAGATTAAATTATCCTCAAATTTAGTGAATAATTTTTCAAAGAAAAATTTTATTTTTTAAAAGAAAGAAAAATTTTAAATATACAGCAATATAGTTTAACGATTTTTATGAACTACGAGGGTCTGGTTCTCATATTAATGGGATACGTAGGAAGTTCTTCCCAGGATACGACCCTATTTTTGAAAAATTATTCATGAATTTTTTTGGAAATATTTTGAAAATATGATTACTTTCATAATTATTTTTCTAAACCTCAAGTCCAATTTTTATATATCATAATAGCCCTGAATCTTTAGGGATCACGAGACTAAGGTTTTACAAATTAAAAAATATACATAAATCTTGATATCCCTGAACCTTTAGGGGTCTTGAGGCTGAGTTTTGTACGACATATATTTTCATGAACTACTCACACCTGATTCTCGCATTAATGAGATACGTAGGCAACCCATATTGGGTTCGGTGATATTCTTAAGAAAAATTTTGAAAAATTCAAGCCTTGACATATTTCCTATTTTCAAAGTCAAATATAGTAAGGTGGTTCGTTTGTGACTAAATTGGCATCTCATCAATACAACACCAGCCCAAAGAACAAGCAAGATGACCCATAAAAATGGTATAAGGTCTGAGATAAAGTGGTATAGACTGTTAGAAATGAGAACAAGAAGAAATGACTAGGAAGGTGAAAAATTTGAAGCAAAATATGAGAAACATGTAAGTACTTGGAGAGAAAAAGAGAGTTTCTTATAAGAATTTGTACATGTTTCATGATGTTCACTTGCCTCTAGAGTCCAAAACACCAAAGTTAGACATGTACGAGGACCATGGTGATCCTTCAGATCATCTGAAAAGGTTCTATAATCAACTAAGAGTAGCAAGGAAAGAAAAATTATTGATAGCTTATTTTGAATAGAATCTTGTGCGGATAGATATTTTCAATATGGTTCAGGAAATTTTGGCTTAAGAAGAAAAATTGATATGGTAGCAATGATTGTGGAGACTTCATTAAGGCTGACGTGCAAATCAGTGACTAAGATGTCAAACTCGGCAATTCAGAAGTCACTTCACTCCACAAAAAAGTAATTTTGGTAGTCTGTTTTATGTTTCTTCTATTACCCGAATAATTTAAGAGTAGTTATTTAGTATCTATTTTGTCTTATTTTCTTATTGTTGAGTTCAAATCCAATATTTTTTTGTCAAGAAAATATGTATCCCTTTTATTTTTCTTTTTTAAATATTTTTTTTGCCTTTTTTTTCTATACACATTTTTCTTCTTCTATGGCAATTCCAGTGATATGCTGAAACATTCGATCAAGGACCTAGAGTTGAAAAAAAATATAAAAAAATAATTAGTTGAGATGTTTGGGGACCTAGTTACATCCCCACTAGAATGTTTTGAGGTAATCACTTTGCGAATAAAATGATTTGGTCTTCAATGAGAAGGTTCAACTTAATCATTAGTTTCTATGGTCAGAAAAAAAATAGAAGGAAGTTAGCTAAAAATAGAGAGAGAATCATCTATTATGAGAAAAGTACAACACAAGTAGACTTGTATGGTTCACAAGCTTAAAAGAAGTGACGCATGTGCACATTCTTAGTCAAGGTCAATGTTTAAAAAATGTGCATGATTTTTTTGTGGCACTCTCTCATTGCATGTTATGTACTTACATTTTTAAGGATTGATATGACGAAGGCATTTCATTCTTCTGTCCATATATTATTTCATCCTTTGTTAGCCCCTTTGTTCTTGAATTTTATTCTTTCATAAACCTCTTTTGGAATCCAAATAGAGTCTGAAAAAAAAATTAAAAAGAAAAAAAAAAGTGTCAAGAAAAAATAGAGTTGGGAAAAAACTTTCTTTCACTAAAAAAAAAAAAAAAAAAAGAAGAAGAAGAAGAGAAAAGTCAAGAAAAAGAAAAGAAAAGAGAAACAACAGAGCCAAAGTTCAATTAAAAAAAAGAGCAAAAAGAAAAGAATAAGATGTCTGAACTACGTTTGACCTGATTCTTGCTATGGCAAGATACGTAAGCAACCCTACTCTGGGGTTCCGTCTAACCAAAAGAAAATTTGAGCTACCCAGAATGAAATAAACTGGGGCAAAAGTTTTTTTCCTTAAAGAATCAATTCTAGAAGTTGTATGCTTCACCCAATATTATGTAAATTTTTTAGCCTCATGCCTCCCTTTCTTTCTAACCTTTTCCAAAAGTTAAGTTACAACCAAAGAAAGACCTTCAGATCAATTTTTAAGAATGTTAAGGCTAAACATGTCTTGGGTGCATGATGATTCGAATGATGGATGTTATTTAAAAAAAAAAGATGAAAAAAAATAAAAATGAGAGAGTCTTATTGGTGAAAACCTGTTTAGGCACCATAAGGCGATGGTGAACTGAAAAAATGATGAAAATGAGATCGGCTCATTGGCAAAAATCCATCAAGGTGTCACTAGCCGAAGGAGAATTGTGATCTGGAGGTAGCATGTTCAATAATGGCTCCATTTTAAATTCACTAAGTGGGTAGAAGTTGAAAATTACTAGTACGGGTAAATCTGATTGTGTAATTAAAAGTGGATGTCATAATCACTAAAATCACCTGCCATACCTAGATAAGTTTTTTTGTTTGATGCTTTTGAAAAGAGATGTCGATTGTCCTTTTTATTTTCTTTTTATTATTATTTTTCTTTTTGATTTTGTGTCTTTGTTGTCAAATAAAAAATCAATATCATCATTTTTCATGTATTTTTGAGTCAAATTTATGTCAAAACAAGTGATGAAGAACTTCAAAACATGGCACCAACTCCCTCAATTGCACAAAGCATGTAAAAGGGCTGATGCACCAAGTTAACATACTTCAAAATAAAGTAAGATATTCAAGAATGGTTGTCACCCGACAGTTTTTGGACTCATAGAAGTATAAGAGGTGTATTTGAAGTTGAACCTAGAGGCATCATGATTTGAATCAAAAGGATTTAGTAGTCAGAATTTGGGGTCAATACCACAACAAGTCAACAATATCGATTAATTTTTTGCAATGGAGCTGAGCATGACAAGTGCAAGAGATTGCCTTATTGGGCAAATGCCACAAATTAACCACCGTGTTTTTAAATTAAAAAGTATTCTTTATATGAAACAAAAACATGTTATCTTCAAATCAAGGGCTTCAAAGCCTAAATATCAAAAGGTACAATTCCTCACTTTTGCAAATACAAGAGGCAATATTGCTACACATGTTTAGTAATCACAATCATGGTAAAGCTCGTCAACATTTACTCCTAGAAGATACACTTTCTAGTTGAGTCCTTCTATTTGACCCATAGGAGATGCACTTTCTTTTCTGGATAATTTAAGTTTTCATATGTTAGGTGGCACACTTCCTAACTTGAACATTCACTCCTAGAATATGCACTTTATAGTCGAGTCATTTCATTTAACCTCTAAGAGACGCACTTCCTAGCTTGAACCATTACTCCTAGAAGACACACTTTCTAGTTGAGTCCTTTTATTCAACCCCGAGGAGACGTACTTCCTAGTCTGAATAAGTCAGTTTTTATTTGTTAGGTGAAGCACTTCCTAACTTGAACATTCACTCCTTGAAGATGCACTTTCTAGTCGAGTCATTTCATTTAATACCTAGGAGACTCATTTCCTAGTCTGAATAAGTAAGTTTTCATTTGTTAGGTGAAGAACTTCCTAACTTGAACATTCACTCCTAGAAGATACACATTCTAGTCGAGTCCTTCAATTTAACTCTTAGGAGACACAATTCCTAATTTTAGTCATCAGTTTTACTCTAACAAAACACATTTCTTTAGCAGGGCTTTGATTCATAGTCTTTCTGTACTTCTCAAAAATTATAATATGATAATGCTCACAAATTTTTTAGGAACAAACTGGGGCAAAAACTTTGTTCGTATTTATTGAATTTTACTTTCTGCTTTGGACCCTCCTAAAGAATGGGACAGGACTCTCCTGAATAATGGGAATCTACTTTTTTTTCAGGACCCTCCTGAAGAATGGGACATGACCCTCATGAAGAATGCGAATTTAATTTTTTGCTCAGGAACCTCTTGAAGAATAGGAATTTACTTTTTGCTCAGGACCCTTCTGAAGAGTGGGAATTTAATTTTTTGCTTAGGACCCTTCTGAAGAATGAAAATTTATTTTTTGCTTAGGACCCTCCTGAAGAATGGTAATTTATTTTATGCGTAGGACCCTGCTGAAGATGGGATGTTATTTTTTTGTTTCACCTTTTATTTTGAGTTCAAGAATATATTTGAAAATCAGAAAAAGAAAGTCCAGGAATTCGCCTGAAGAACAGGGTGAAGAAATTGTAAGTTTAGGAGCCCACCTGAAGAATAGGGTAAATAAATTGCAAGTCCAGGAGCCCGCCTGAAGAATAAGGTGAAAAAATTGCAAGTCCAAAAGCTCACCTGAAAAACAGAGTGAAGAAATTGCAAGTCCAAGAGCCCGCCTGAAGAATAGGGTGAAGAAATTGCAAGTCTAGAAGCCCTCCTGAAGAATAGGATGAAGAAAAAGGAAGTCTAAGAGCCCACCTAAAGAACAGGGTGAAGAAGTAACAAGTCAGGAGCCCTCCTAAAGAACAGGGTGAAGATGCAACAAGTCAAGAACCCCCCTGAAGAACAGGGTAAAGAAGTAACAAGTCAGGAGACTGCCTGTAGAACTAGGTGAAGAAATTGTAAGTCTAGGAGCCCGCCTGAAGAACAAGGTGAATAAAAAAGAAGTCTAGGATCCCTCCTGAAGAATAGGGTGAAAATTATCAATTGCAAGTCAGGAGCCCGCCTAAAGAATAGGGTGAAGATTTTAAAGTCCAAACCAAAAAAAAATCCGAAGAATAAATCAATTGTCAAGTTCCTGTTTAATGTCAAAAGCAACCGAGGATGGAAATTTTATGTTTCAAGTTCAACTCAGGATAATGACTATCTCACCAATTAAGAAGTCATGAAGATTCAAGTCAAGATTCTAGAAAAGTTGAATAGATAGGATCTTTCACTTGTATCTTCAATTTTATTTTGTTATTTATGTGAACGTAAAAGCAGAAGTCGTCAATCGGAAACTCGATGGAACCTCACTCAACCTCTAAGTCGTTCTCTCACTATTTTACCCTTGAACTACATGTGACCTGATTTCCTTATAACCTGGAATGTGTAGGAAATCTAAAACCAAGACTCGATCACATTTCCTTTTTCTTTTTTATATCCTTTTTGAATAATCAGAAAATCAAAAATCATATCTTTGTCTAATCATATCTTTCATCCGATATTATTTTAATTATTATTGTATTTTTAATAAATTTTTAGTTAAAAAATAAATAACTAAATAAAGTTAATTGTAGGATATTATTTTATTTTATTCCAATTTTTAAAAAATAACACAAAATTTTTCTTTTTAAAAAAAAAATGTTTCTTTTCAAACTAATAAGTTAGTAATTTTAGTACTATCTTAATTATACTTATTTTTGGCTATTTTTAAACCTTTGTTATATTTTTTCTTAAATATAAATATTAATTAGTTATTATTATATTATTTTTATTATTATTATAATATTTATTTATTTATTATTTTTATATTTTATTATTATTATCTTCTTTTACAAAAAATAAAAAAAGAAAAAGAAAAAATTTGAAATCCTATCCTATCCTAAACTACCCTAACCACCACCACCCCACCACCCTTTTTTCCTCAACTCCCTCGACCTCCCACATGACACCCCTTTATTACACACACACGGACAAGATTGAAAAAGAAGGACAAAACATCACATACACACGAGAAAGAAGAAAACACATAGACGGGAAAGAAACAAGAAAAAAACGAAAGGAGATTGAAGACAACAAAAAGATTAAGAACAAAAAAACCAACAAAGGAGAGACAATATTGGAAAAACAAAAAAAAACACTTGGAGAATAAAGAAGGGAGACAACACAATACATACAAACAGCGAAGACAACGTATAACATTTGAAACAAAGAAAAGGGATGAAAAGAAAAGAGGAAAAAAAAGGGTCAAAATTGTGAGGTTTTCCTTCGAGTTTCCGAAAGTCATTTGTACTTTGTTTAATCAGTTCATCTTTGAGGTTCTTATCCATTTTGTATCATTTTATAAGTTTTTATGTTGATTGAAGCATGAATAAAGTTATTCTTGTAGCTTCTTACATTATCCAATATGTGTAGTTTATTATTTTATATAGTTCCTGTTTTATGTCTTTGTTTATGGCTCGTTTGTTGATTCAAAATAATATTTATAAGATAGGTTTTGAATTTAAAATAAGATTATTATTAGAGTTATTAGTGTTAAAATATGTCGAGTTGCATTCAACATGTAATTATGACGTAGTTATGATAAACCATAATATTTGGCTCATGCATGCATGGAAACTTATGTAAAAAAAAGAGATGTTGCAGTAGTTATTAATTTGGTTTGGTAGTTGTCTACTGAATGTTGTCTTATTTTATTTCCTATTTTTCAAATTGATTCTTTTGTTATGTAAGATGATGAATAAAAGTTGAATAGTTTGATATGGATTTCGTTTATTTGCTATTAAAGAAGGAATTTGGCTTATGAAAAAAAAAAATCTTGGCATGTTTTGAAAACCAATAGTTACTGGAAAAAAAAAACTAACCAATTATCAATAAAGTGACTAATAACCTTGGGATCATTTCGATGGTTTTCTTTTAAGTCCAAAAATGCTAGAAAGAGTAATTTATAATTAATTAAAATGGGGTGCTACTAAAATTAGTACTTGCATGTTTATTCATCTTTTATTAAATACAACTATTTTGTATTTCTTCATATGCCATGAATTGGATGTTTAAAATGTTACAACTATCAGTTAAAATTGATCATCCTATTATTCCTTATAGTTTCGTATGGGTTGTAAAAATAATTTGAGTGGTAGAAAATTTGATCATTATAAGCTCTCGATAATTATATTCAGGCCTAGGCTTTCGTTTGAGGATTAATTAAATAATTATTATAAATTTGAGGGAAATAGGTTGCGGATTTATTCGAGACTCATTTTTGTAAGGGAGAGAGGTGAGTTGTGGATTAATCCAAAACTAATTACGATTTTTAAAGAAAAGAGTAAGTTTAGATGTCTTGAATTTATAATAGACTAACCAGCGACTTTAATGCTAGACAAGTTTAGGCGAGTTTAAAATATTCGTCTCAATTAAGAATTCGGCGTACGCATTTTTTGAGACATTTTTCAAATTAAATGATGCAATAAGGCACTTTGATAAATATTTTTCTAAAATTAATTTTTCACCGATTTATTTAAATAAGATAATATAAGAATTTTAATATAATAAAAATAAGAGAATTTAGGCCTTAACATAACTTATCAAAATAGTTTAAGTCATGATAAGTCAACAAAAGCGACTGTGCTAGAACCATGGGACTCGAGGGGTGCCTAACACCTTCCCCTCGGTCAACAGAATTTCTTACTCAGTCTTCTATTTTCGTAGACCAAATAAGAGTCATTTCCTTTTGATTAGAGATTTAAAAAGGTGACTTGGAACACCATAACTCAATTTCAAGTGGCGACTCTTAAAATAATAAAAAAATAATCCCTATTAAATACCGTCACTTTAATTAGAAAAATCCTTCAACGTGATCCCTGCAGGCAAAAAAGGAGTGTGACAACCACGATTCATCATCCTAACACTAGTCTCATGTACATAAATATCGCAATTATCCACTAATTTTTCCACTAGTTGCCAACCTAGAATATTGCACACATCAAATCAAGCCTACTACTTACTCCCACAAAACAGGCGTCATTAACCTTTAGCTACTATTCGTACCAAACAATCCACAACTAAAGTTCAAGCCTATTGTCTAGTACCAATCATGTAACACCAATGAAGCATGTTGCATATTATACTAGCCCATCAAATAGATATATCAACCTAAGTGTCTTATTTTACTTAACTATGACCCATAAGTTCATCCTCTTCACGAAATTACTACTACACCTTAAAATCTACTACATATCTTCTCACATACCATACTACTTTGCAATTACTAGAGAAAAGAAAATCAAGGGTCAAAAGTCACATAATAAGGATAGACGATCTTTATCTAATAATATCACCCATTCCCATCTGTTAACATATCTCACTTTCTCACATCATATTGACTTACCCATCATACATTATAACCACCTTCAAAAATTCCACATAAAACAATGAGTCTATACCTATAACTTATTGACTAATGTACCCCTTTCCCTCCATAGCCTATAAATGATTTCTACAACCACCATAACTATTTATTCTGAGATCCTTCCCTATTTAAAGTAAATAATAATTGTAGCCAACCACTTTCTTCACGGACTATCATATAATATACAATTATTTCTACCACATTAGTCTATTACTATAAAATGGCAAATCATCCCTCAATTAACGATTACACAACTAAACTAACTTCTTTACACAAAATCACCCTTATTCTGACTTCTAAGCTTGTGACTTTATATCACTAACTTCTGAACCATGTTACAGCTCCCATGTTATGACACTTTATTGCATACTAACATCTGGGTGGAAATAATGTTCCAACACTCTGCCACACAACATTACCCTTAAGAATAATGTCTGCAACAAGGGTTTTATAAAAGTGGATTGAATACACCCATACCTCAGGCTCAAACACATGACTAAAGTAGATAGGGGTATAAGCTTGAATCAATACACTTTATAGCACTCATGAAATCCTCTCAAGTCCTTGTGCAATTTCATAATTGTTTATGACTCAATCAGAAGGGATCACATCATTTACTCTAAGCTTCTGTGCTTGAATCGACTCGGCAATTAGGCATAGTTAATAAAATCAGAGTAAATAAGTAATTTGGATTATTTAAAATTGGATAGCATAATGGCATGATCTAGACTATGAAGAAAAGTGAAAGATTTCTAAACGCCTAATAGCTTCCTCCTTAAAAGTGTGGCACGCTATACACCCGTAAAAAGAACTTTACCTGATATGATTTTGCATACACCCTGGGACTATGAACCATTCTCTAATAACAACTTTGTGACTTAGCTGTAATGAGTATCCTAAACCATAAAGGCCCGAACGCCCCTTTCTTTCTGGTAATCATGTACAACATTCATTCAATATAAATAATTTGTAGAAAGACAAAAAAAATGAAACCATGGCCAGTTTTATAACACTTGAACAATTTGGAAAGATATTCTTAATATTCAAAACATATGACACCAGTCTACGAAATCTCTAACACTACGATATCCAACATATGTCTAAACCAAAACTGGGACAAGGCCCTCAGTCAGACCATAAATCAAACAAATGACAATGTCTATATAAGCCTAGACTTTCGTAATAGAGAATTCTCACCAAAAAAGAATCTCAAAAACACCAATCTACTGCTTAGCTGGACCCCGAGACTATGCCCCTGATCTTGAAATATAGGGGTCAATATGAATGTACTAGTACGCAGAGCAATCCAAAATAATGTACTTTTATATATAACATAAGTAAGAGCATTTCATAAAATATTATGCATGAAATAATTTAAAACACAAGGGCAACTTCAAATGATCTTCAAAATAATTCTATAGATGTAATACCATTCTTTATTTCACTTCTAAGCTACGCGGTACACCCTACTATTCTACAATCCATGGGCTATATGGAATCCGCCCTTAACTCGGTGGACAAGACCCCATCCCAAGTTTAACACAAAGGTTGGAGTTTTTATTCTAATACGCCACAAACTACTAGGACAGCTTATAGTCCATATTTGGGAACATAATCAACTCGTATCAGAAAAACACGATTTTAGGCAATGAGTTTTCTGAACTCGTGCCTTCTTCGGGTAACCACCTAACTCTCTTTAAACCCAATTTTAACCTTTTCTAAACATGCATCGTTCTAAGCTCAAAATCTGAATGAAAATCTACATTCTATTTTATTCTGTGTTACTATAGCATTATCTATATTGGTATCATTATACCAAGACTTGAAAGTTATATTTCTCAAGCATATATTATCAAGTTACAACTTTTTTGAAGAAAAACAATAGTTAGAACACCAAATCAATCAAATAATGTAAGAGAGTTCTTATTTTCAAAACGTATTTCAAACTATGCAGCGATTCTCTGTTTTCAACATTTCATCAAATATGTGGTGGTCACGTATTTTATGAAAAACCATGAAACACTTTAAAATCATCACTTCTCCTTTATATAAAAAAGAACCCTATCTTCAATTTATAAATCTTATCATAGTTACAGCAGGTCAGTGTGTTGTAGGATAAATCTTATCATAGTTATAAGATACTCCATACAAGTCTTATGGTTTTATGATGAGAGGGTTAGGGACCAATCATATGTTGTCCAGTATCTATCCCTTGATGTTCCATCTTGGATATGACTAGATCTCAGCAGTCGTATGGTCTAGGGCAAGGGATTCGTAAGTTGGAAAGAATGTGGTATATAACCTTCTTTTCTGATAGCGACTTAAAGGTACTAGTCATATGATGTGGTGATGATTTAAAGGGTCAACTAGTAGCCACTTGCGACTTTCTATAGCTTATAAGCTGGGGTACTTTGGACATTTTACACTCCAAAGTCCTTAAGACCCCACATCATATAACATAAATTAAGCATTCACTCTACACTTAGCAATATTAAAACACTCTCTAAACTCTCTCAAAAATCTCGCAAGAAGATTAGGCTAGGATTTCATCAAGCTATCCAATTAAGGCTCTCAAGGGTGGTTTCTCACCGACTTAATTGGTGTCTAAGGCATGTTACTCCTCCCTTATTATTATTTTACAAAGATCATGTGTTTTAATGTT
Source organism: Capsicum annuum (assembly GCF_002878395.1). NCBI lineage: Eukaryota > Viridiplantae > Streptophyta > Magnoliopsida > Solanales > Solanaceae > Capsicum > Capsicum annuum. The sequence continues at coordinate 39,096 of NW_025873730.1, read as the reverse complement.
TGGTTTCCATGGTATTATTACTGATTTCTTTTGGGTTTTAAATACATATTTGGGTTTTTGGTTGTTCATGATTAGATAATGTTTTCCCATGTTTTTCTTATGATTTTTCATGTGATAATTATGGTTTGAGCATGAGGTTGCATGGGAATGGTCAATTTATACTTGGTTTTGGTGTTGGAAATTATGTGCCCTCAACGTATTTGTTATAATGCCTATGAGAATGATTTTATCACATTGTTTGACTATTCTTGAAATCTTTGCATTGTATAAATATTAATGGAACCTAAATTGGTTTGGCTGATTTTAAATGGTTTTTAAAGGACTCGGTGGCCATGGCTTTGGTTTAATTGGAAATCTTATGGGGTACATGGGAATCCCCTAATTGTTGGCTAGTGACATTGCCTGCAAGCTATAGTCTATATAACGGTACCACTTCATAATACCTAGATAATTAACTCCTGAAATTGGTTTAGTTATATGCTAAATATTTTAATTAGTAAATAATGGCGGGTTGTGATAGCTAACCGTGAAGGTGTGAGTCTGATAGATGGACACTGAGAACTCATGTTTGCCAACATGAGGGCTAGTCTTGGTGAACATATGCTTGTAGAGTACATGAATAACCCCCAACTTTATACTTGTATATATTTATCTAGATAGAAAAGGGTAAACGGGAATCCCCGACCTCTATAATATCTCTTGTTCGTATAGCTACTTATACTAGGTCCTATTTAGGGGGTAACACTAGACCCATATATCCCGTAGGTGGATTATGACAGTAAATCTACACAACCCAGGTGAAGGTTTTAAAGGCATGTTAAACCTTGTTCCCTATCCCATCACGGTATATATGTATATATGTGATTGCATATAGTTATTTGACTTGATTTTTAATTACTATTATTATTTTATCTTATCCTTGAGTACATGCTAGCATTTACTCCACTAACCATCTTCAAGCATTGTTTCTCCACGCGATGCATGAAACGACCATACTACCATTCTTTTTGCTCACTGACTTGGATTCGGAAATAACTTCGAGTCAGACTAAAGTGGTGAGCTTCCATACTTTGGAAGACTCCACTTCATGCTATGGACTTATTTTTCTTATTTCTATTTTTTGTGTTTTGGTTTTGGCTATGGTCAGGGGAATGTCTCGACTGGATATTATTTGATTCTGGTTAGAGGCTCTATGGTACTACTATGGGCATGAATGATGTCATTATTGGTGTCAGCCTCGGTATTCGTATTAGCATTAGGATTTGTAATGGTTGGATATTTGGTTGTTGCTAATTGGTTATGGATATAGACTACATTGCATGTCTTTACATTATTATTGTTCTATCTTGGTATATATTCGAAATTAAACAGACGTAAGGTGTAGGGCGGTTATGTTTGGGTATTGAGGGTGGTCTCCGATCCTGGTTGGACTTGAGACGCCCGACATAAGTAGGCCCTGGTTCAGGTTGTGTCAGGATACTTGGGAGATCGAGTTTGATATGCTTAGTTCTTATCCCCCAGCTCTTTGTTGATTCAGGTATTTCTTTTTCCTTTAGTTCGAGGACGAACTAGATTTTTAGAGGTGGGTGATGTAACGACTAACTTTTTGATGAAATATGTGAAATGTGTGTTTCTGTGTGATTTAATGATTTTACACCTCATTATAGATGGATTATGGTAGTTCTGGGGTGTGGGGGTGATTGTCACGGTTCCGGTAGTACTATTTATGTGATATGGTGATTTTTGGAGACTTCGACAACCTTATTTTAGACTTTGTGGTTATTATTTGATCCATATGATGGATTACTGAACGGACTACACCAACAGATTCAGAACATCAATTTTAGGGTGGTAACATATTTGGTTGAATTTTACGGCTTTTTAATCTCATTTCAACCCTCTGTTTAGATAATTGTGATTTTGAGTTTCGAGGGTCAACTTTGTGAAAACAATGTTTTGTTCAAAATTCTGATATCGCCAATGAGTTAGGAGCATCAAATTTTAGTGTAGTTACATAGTTCGTTTGTGTATATCGTACTTTTAATGAATCTCGGGCACCCCGTCGAAGTCCGTTGGTACTTAAAAAATTCTGGTGCACCAGGTTGCTGGTGCAACTTGGTGCACAAAGGGTAAATTGGGCTCTTGGATATCATTTTATGTGTTAACTGCTTGGTAACTCGGGCTGAGTACAAATAACCCCTTTTTTCCGATTTTACTATTCTTTCACCTTGCCCCTTGAGAGTTAAATCCTAAAATAGTATAGGAGCTTAAAAGTTAAACTTATAGGTTCTTGAAAACCTAGATTAACATGTATTTCTGTATTTTACTACGGATTTAAGGTTAGGTTTCATCCTTTTCTTACTCTTATTCTTGATTAATTGTTCAAAAATCTTATTTCTTGATTTATCCCTAAATTTCACTCCTTTTCACTTGAATAGTATTCCTAATCCAATAATTACTAGTTTTTCATCAATCTCATCCTCAAATAACTTTGATTTTTTTTATTTTAACATGGATTACAAAGATTTTATCTGCTAAAGCTCAAAAATAATTTTTCTTTGATCTGAACCTCGTTTATTACTCGATTTGACTTATGTTTTCAACTGTAGAATTTAAAAAATATGGAAAATACGTTTTTGAAATAAAGTTATGATTTTGCCCTTCTTTTTCAAAAATCTATTTTGAGGGTCCGCTTTGATCCTTAATCAAAAGTAGGCAATATAGGTATCGTTGACTTTATTTTGATGCGTAGATTCTACATTTCTTTATTTTAGTTGATCTCAAAATCAGTCGTGAGAAGTAAGGTCGTGGGTTCGAAAAGTAGTGGATCAGTTTTGGCATTCTAGATAGGTTATGACTTAACTCTTTCAGATTGAGTTGGGTAGTAAATATTGAAACAAAATGAATATTAAGTGTTGGAACTAATCATAAAAAAATCACTATGTATTTGTTGTGTATGTGTGGGGGTCTATATATGATGTAATAATTAAAATTGAGATATTATGTGATATGTGTAACCATGTGGGGTCTTATATGATATTGATATCCTTGAATACATGTGAATAATTGTATTGCGTTGTTGAGAATGCCTAATGTGGTACCATTGGTGTATTGTTCTTATATTCATACTTTTTTGACATATGAAACATGTGAAAATTCATGAATGGTGGAAATAATGAGTAGATTCGGCTCACATAGTTGTGGAAAGGTATCATTGTGGTTGATTGTAGAATTACATCATGTGATTGGTTGTGACCATTACATCCTTATATTATACTCATTCATGAAATATTCATACTGTCATGGCAACATATGAGAAACACTAATAACAGCTTTTGAATTCCTCCCGGAAGGATATGCCAGGAGGAGATATCGTAACATCTTATAAAAAAAATTTCAATGAATATGCCGAAAAGAAGATATGGAGATATAGGTAGATGGATTGTGTATGGGTTCACAAACCCTCCATTTTCTTGAGAAAGAACTGTTCATTTTATGGTATTAAAACCATTTGTCTTGATTAATTCATTTTATCCAAAAGTTGATTTAACATTCTCAGATTTTGGATATACACATAATATATCGAACCCCATGAATATGGCATGAGATCTGAACCATATGAGATGTGCTATTAATGATATCCAGATAATATATAGGGCTGGTTTCCATTGCCTCCCACTAATCCAATACTGTAAGAATTATAGCCAGACATATAGTAGAGAAGGAAACCATTATCTTATTAAACACCCATATTAAAGTAATTTTTTCATCAAAATAATTTTAAGTCCCTTGATAAACTTGCTCTGCAGCTGACGGTTGATCAACTTCACTCGATAATCAAAAAAATTAATCAAAGATGATCAATTTATCTTTGAAATTGATCAATTCCATACACCAGGTGAAATTGATCAACCACCAATGCAGAGCAACACTATAAAGAAACTTATAATCAGTTTGATGATAAGTTTACTTTAGTGCAGATGTTTAATAGTATAATGGTTCCCTTCTCTATTGTATGTCCGGCTATAATTCGTACAGTGTTTAATTAGTGGGAGACAATGGAAAGTAGTCTCATATCATTGACAACCTTGCTCATATCATTCAACTTTCATGCCATATTCATGGGGTTCGATGTACTGTGTAGATATCCAAAATCTAGGAATACCAAATCAACTTTTGGACAAAATGATTCAGTCAAGTTAAATGATTTAATCCCACAAATAAACAGTTCTTTCTCAAGAAAAATCTCTATCATACTTTTTTACCAAATAGTCATCAACTTTCTACAGAGGTAAATCTCAAAACAAGCATTGTGGATGGTAAGTTGGATCCGTGTTGGATTGGGGTATTATTAAGTTTTTAGTTGATAGGAATTCCAACCAATAAGAAACTGACATATATTAAATAAAATACTAATTACTTTTGAAAAAATTTCTGTTAAGTGAAAGAATAAATAGAGCCTATTAGGGGTAAACAAAATCGAACCACAAATCAAGTTAGATCGATAAAAAAACTCGACTAATGGTTTGATCTGACTTAGTTTGGTGCTGAAATAAAAACCTCAACTACAATTGATTTGATTTGATATTAATTAAAAAAAGTCAAAACCTAATCAAACCAACCCGATATTATATTTGTACAATTTTTAAAAATATTTAATACATTAATTTATGAATATTTCTTAAACTTTTTCATTAGTTTTATCTTTCAAAATATTATTTCAAGTTATACTTAAAATTTTGAATAGTCCATTAAGTTTTATAGCCCATAAAAATTAGTAACTCAAATAAAGTCCAAATAAATATTAGTTCTAGCAAAAATATTATATTAAAACACTAGGAATATCTATTCTTTAGTTTCGTATAAATACATAATCAAAATTTATTTACTTATTTGTTATTTAGTCATGTAAATAATACTTATTAGACTTATTTTAGCATGATTTAATATTTAGATTATGAATATTTTTATTATAACTTATTGATATGGAATATTTATTTAATACGATTTTGTTATTATTTTTTATTAAATATTTTATTGTCATCACTCATTTCATATTTTTTGTTATTTTTCTAAGTAAACCTAAGATAGTTGCTTCTTACTAGAACTAAAGAAATATTTGAAGCACAAGATAATTAAATGTTTGTATGAAGATTTTAATGAAAAGAATATGATAAATCTAAGAACACCGAAAACTACCAAAATCGAGGTTGAAAAATCCAAATTTTATTAATTTGATTTGGTTTATAGATTTAAAAATTTGACGCAAATAGTTTAATTTGGTATTTAAAAAAATCCAAACCAGCCCGCCTTGTACATCCCTAGAGCCTACAGGTAGATGAGAAGGATATTTTAGAGCTTAGAAGTGGAAGAAGGATATATTAACACCGTTTTCAATTCTTCAAGTGAATATTAGGCCGCCTTTTTTCTTTTAATAAATTCATTGTGATGCTCTTAGTTTGAATCATTTAGATATTTCTTTATGCTAGTGGATCAACATCTCTTCATTTTTTTAAAAAAAACAACAGAAAAATCGTAACTAGATTAAGACATTTATCATAAATTAAAATTAATGATTGAGATTTATTTAATTGTATTTCTCCTTTTAATTATCTTTAGATTCATCTTGACCCCTTCTCCTGGCATCACAATAGGTCAACGAAAACAGTCATATATCGTATTTTAATATGCTTGGTTACACTATAATTCATATTTTTCAAAAATTAAATATTTATAACAATCTTGTAAAATGAAAGTGAATTTTTTTTTCAAGCAAGCACTAAGCGAAAATTTCTATTGTGTATAACTAGAGTCATATTAATTTAACCTATATAATGTGTTTAAAATGAGAAATGTACAGTGTGGATGTCTTTCTGATATAAAGTCATAGCGTTATATCAATTGCAAAGAACTACTAGTGTATTGATTGTTTGATGAAAAAAACAAAGGAATTTCACTGGAGAAGTATAGCAGGCGAAAAATTATATATATTTAATTAGTTTGAGACTTCAACATAGTTATAGTTATTAAAGAAAAAGAAAAAAATGTATTTTTCATTAATTAGATTTGATGATCTACCACTAGCAGAATTAAATTTTATTAGGACAAAAAGAAAAGGAAGAAAGGAAGAAAAAGATAAAGAACAAAAATTATTAAACGAGATAAATCAATTTAAAGAAAAATTAGAAATAAACAATAACGAAATAAAAAACTATTAGGAAGAATCTAACTCAGACATTTTACTCTCATTCCACTGTATAGTCAAGGAAATCAACAAAATAAACCATCATGAAAGGATGTTTATTTATTAACTTGTGAAGCCAAATTAGAACTTCAATTTAGATTTTAATTATTTTACAAATTCGTTTTAGTTCTCTTACGCTAATTTCTTACTATATACGTCTTTTTTATTAGCTTATTTTGTTAGGTCAAACTAAAACAATCAATCATTTTACAGTATATTAATATGCTTTGATATAATATAATTGATACTTCCAAAATTAAAAACTTATTAATGTCCTTGTAAAATAAAAAATATTATTCAAGCTAACATTTATCTAAAATTTCTATTGACTAAAGAGGTTAGTATATAATTTCAAAATTGATACTGGGATTATATCTATAACTTGAGTCATATTAATTAACCTATACGATAAGTTAAAATGAGAAATATGCATAGCGTGATAGTATTATTTTGTTTTTTTTGGGTGAAGCATAGCGTGATAGTATATTAATTGCTAATTATTAAAAAAATTACTCATTGCAAACTACTCAGAGATAATGAGTTGGACTACATTTATAATTAATGATAATTTGATAAAAGTTTCTCTGACCAACTAAGAAGATTGTTTGACTTATGCAAGGAGTTAATTAAGTAATTATGTCTAACATACATTTCAAAACTAATTTCAAATTATAAAAGGACCATGAAAAATGTTAAGCTTGAAAAAGGACGTAATAACGTCCTTCTTTCTTGTTAAGCGAATATAATATTAACATTTAGATCATGAGCACAAAATTCTAGTTAAAGCCTTAAAAATTGATTATTATTGTTATTTATTAATAATATTATTTGTGATCACATTTAGGGGCCGTTTGGTCGAGTGTGTTGAAAAATATAATGCATGTATTAGTTAATGTGTACTACTAATACCTTGTTTGGTATGTCTTTTTGCCAATGTATAACTAATGCAAGCGTTAGTTATACACTCTATTGTATGTTGAAGTGTGTATTAGTATTACACTCCATTTCCTATGTATTAGTAATACAAAGATTTTAAACACATGCATTAGCTTATTAAATGACCTTAATACCTCTTAATTTCCCTCTCAAAATATTTCACAATTTCTTTTCCCGTCATTTTAATTTTCAACAGTGAATCTTGTCAAAACATTTCACAATTTCTTTTCCCACCATTTTAATTTATAACAATGAATAGTTGATTTAAATAATCGCAACACACTTTTTCTTTGCTTCAAGGGTCTTTAAAATGATTAAAAAAAATAATTCTTGAGACTAATTCTTAATTTTACATCTTGTATTTTATTTTTGTTTCGACTATGTTAATCCGTCCGCGTAACATTTCATGCGCAAAGACAAAGGTTTTGCAATTAATCCTGAATCTCTATATACTAGTTCAACAATACTAATTATAATTGAGATGATAAAAGAACTTTGTTGCAAAAAAGTATACAAAGTCAAAAAAGAGTATTTTTGTAAATAAACACTTCTTTTATAGAAATTATATAAGATATATTATTTCTTATACATTAAACCAAACAATGTATAAGAAATAATACATGCATAACTAATACAAATATAACCAATACAAGCATTACTAATGAAAACATTACTAATACACTATATTATGTATTGTTCTTATACACTCTACCAAACCACCCTAAGTGAACATGGCCTCTTGAATTAATAGAAGTATATCAACATGTTTGACTTGTTTCTAGAATATAACACCACCCCGTTGATGTGCAACAAGACATCAAAAAGTCTTATGAACAAATACAACAATCAAGATACTGGGTAATGAATATAAGTTACATCAACCAACATATCAACTACGTAGCAACCCTGGTTGGACTTACCACTGACAATTTCAGCTAACCTTAGTAACATCATGGACAACAATGTGACGATGATTATTCTCAAAATCCTTGTCCCAATTCTTGAGTTTCCTTTGCAATTGCATGACATGGTGGAATTCAGCGCATGACATATATAGAGAAGGGCCAAGTTTGAGAACGAGTAATTTATAATAAATTTATTGATATAGGAATTCAATACATGGACGGAGAATAATAATGTAGGTGACGGATGTTAAGATGAAATCCTAGCGTAACACCTTGCATTTTGGATTAGAACGCAAACCGTCATTCCTATGCTTAGATGTTCCTAAAGCCATTGATCCGATGTAGATATAGTGTGTTAATCAATTATGTAGTGTGTGAATCTAGTTGAGCATGAATTGAGATCATAGAGGTCTTTTAACTCAAGGACAAGTTGAAAGCTTTCCTGTCGTTCAAGTTTTAGTGAGCGTTAAAACTTAGGTCAACTTCAATTAGCCATAACTTTTCTGTATGTCGAATTAGAGGGTCTACTATATATCATATGAAAGGTCATTGAGTCCTCTTTCTAATGCCACTAATTTTGACTAACTATGACATCGGGGTAAAAAGTTATGGCCATTTTACAGTGAGCTATCTGAGCTACCAAAGTGCGATGAGAAGACCAAAAACCGCCGCGCCAGTGACGAACCGTCGTCCAAACCATTGCAATTGAGGTATTAAGCCCATTTCCTGGCCATAAAGTGAAGGTTTGAGGGACGGTCCGTCCCAGGGGTAACGGTTCGCTGCCCAAACCGTCCCGCCCCTCCGTTTAGCGATCTAAAGCTGTTTTAAAGGGATTTTTGGGTCTTTTCCACCCTTTTTAACACCTAATTACATCAAATAAAAGGAACTAACTCCTCATTCATCCATAACATCAAAATTATTTTTTCCCCAAGAACAAGGAATCAAGAACAAACTCTAAGTTTAAATTTTCAAGAAACGAATCAAGATTCAAGTTCTTCTCTCTAAACTAATTAATCTAAGGTACGTGGGGTTGTCCTAAATCTCATGGGTATAATTTTGATATGAATTTAAAAAATATTTTTAATAATTACATAAGTATGTATGCAATTATAAGTGGGGTTTCATTTTTAACAGAAAAAGCATACTTTGGGATATGATTTTCAGAAGAATATTGAAAGATCATGGGGTTGTTTGCTTATATATCTCAATTGTTGAATTTTTGAACATGTGATTTGAATTTTAAAAGGTGTTATGGTTATGAATTGGGAATTTTTTTAATCCCACATGATGATGTTTATGTACCCCACAAGATACTCGTGTAAAACTACCAATAACATGAGTTTTATAAATACTATTATACTACTTTATAAATGATGAAGTTTCTTGACTAATATATGTTGGAAATCATTATGCATGTGTTTGGTGTATAGTAGTCTTATTGGTGTTCATACTATGATTTACATAAGAGGTTTTAAGAATTGATGTGGTATTGATAACTTGCAAGTCGGGGTATAACGATATCCCTTGGAGGAATTTCCTCAAATGAAAAAAAGAAAAAAATATTGTGATTATTACGCATGTTTTGTCTTATATCAAACTTAAAGCTTAAATTGATGTGAGTTAGATGGTTACCCGAAGAAAGCACGAGTCAGATGACTTTATGCTGGAAATCGTGATTTGCCGACACGGAAACTTGATACCCTGCTATTTGATCTTGTGTACCTAGTACTATGTTATCCCAAACTGGGACTAATGGTTAGGATCCATGCTTTGTGATCTTGAGCCCAACCACGACATATTGACTTGATTGGGGTTGTGGCACCCTGTTGTGTGATCTTGTGTGTCCTTTCCTCACTAATACTCCAATCTTGGCAGTAACTGAGATTTGACAGTTGGTGGAAATGTGAAATTATAGGGTGTATCATCTAGCTCAATAGTGATGTATTATTATTGAAAAATCATTATACTATGCCCATGTGTTTTTCAAATTATTTTGCGTTAACATGTTTTATAATATCTCTCACCTTTTTTATATAAAAGTTTTATTTTGTTTTTGGATTACTCTGCGTACCAGTACAATTGTATTGACCCCCTATATTCTAGTTACTGAGGCTCAGTCTAGAGATCCTGTAAAGCCGTAGAGTTTTTAGCCAGAAGTGAAGTGTTTATGCAGTTGGTGAGCCTTCTTTATTTTGAAAGGCCTATTTATTTCTTTCATATGTTATTTATTCTAGTTTAGGTCCACTGGGGTCTTGTCCCAGTTTTAGTTGTGATGACTAGTTTTGATGTACTAGAGATTCCGCAGACAGATGTTAGATAATGTTGAAGGTTTTATTGAATTCTTTGACTTTTCAGTTGTATGATGTTATTGACCATGTTTCCGCATGAATTCATTTCGCATTCTCTTTACGATTGTATGAACGTGTGTATGATTGTCTGTTAACTAAGGGGCACTCGAGCCTTCATGGCTTGGTATGCTCATCACAGCAGAGTCTTGTTCGGGTCGTGACACCTAGGCACAATAAAGGGAGAACTTTGGAAATATTATTACTTTTTCTTAATTTTAGTGGTTGTAATTAATATACTGTGTGTCCTCCTAATCACATGGCAACAACTTTATCAATTATTTCAAGACGCTCCTTTCAAAATTACTCATAATTAACAATTGGCTATGAATTTGTCGTTTGATAAAATTAGCGATGAATTATGTTGCGTCGAGCTTACATAATATGTCCTTTCACAAATAATTTTTCAGCATTGAATTACGTGCATTTTCCTTTTTTGGCCTGACGATTACTGCTTACATAACGTTTAATGTTTTGATATGCATATTTTACCTTCTTGACAAAAAGTAACAAACTTTGTCGTATTTTGCATTTTCCGAGTCAGCTTTTGTTACTTTCAAATGCTTCTCAATTGGAAGTATATCCTTTTTCTTTCTTTTGAGGTCTTTTAATTTGTTTTAGGTATTCATTTCGCAAGTCAGATTAATTTAAATATGTTTTAAAAGGTTGATTTGAGATAAATTACAGAGGTGATTTATAAGTTATAAATTTAAAAAAATGACTCTGGTCACTAATAATATGTTTGGATTGTTTTTACGTAAAGTATTATATTATATTGTATTTTGATGAATACAATGTTTGAATAGAGATTATATATTTTTTTACCAAAACATTCTTTCATTTGCTAGTATTATTACTATTGATCTTGAACACATCCAACACACCAATAACATGATCATGGATAGAAAGATTTGGATGTTTAGGATTGCAATAGAAGTTTAGTAAGTAGCCAAACATTGTTGTTTTATTCGGGTACAATCTTTATTTATAACATGAACTCCAACAACAAATTTAAGAACAACAAAAGAAGTTAAAACTACTTTCTGAAAATTAAAATAGAAAAAACCAAAAGAAAGAGCTGAAGAAGAAAGAAAGAATCAAGTCCTCTAAATTCATGATGTGTCCTTAAGGAAATTATTTCTCTCAAGTACCGGAGGTTAATGGAATATATCCTCTAATGATAAAATCATTCATTTCAACAAATAGTGGTACCTCAAATTTGCCGAATGACGACCTCACTCAATGGTTTGTAAATCACACTTAAGTTTTTCAAGAAGAAGAGAATGTTTTTACTTTAAAAATTTTGTTCCTTACTTAAGGAAAAAAATCAGGTATTTAACTTCAGAAAGGAAGTGAGGATTCATGAAAGATCACACTATTTTGGATCATCGCCAACCAGTAGACACCATCTGCGGCTGTATATGGGTCACATGAGGCCGCAGGTCGCCTTATTTCTAAAACAAGTAAGTTTCTTTAGATTTGTGATGGCATCTGCGTGTGCAGATGGTTAAGTGCATGCACAGATCATTAGCTCTCAAGTTTAAAATGAAATTTGTCCAAAATATAATCAGTTGATTGTTTGAGAAATTTGAATCAATGCTGAAGTTGAAGCCAAGCGAGCGATGATGATGATAATATGAGGTTTTTCTTGTTCTTGCCTCACTATCCACGTGGAGTAATGCTTCTATATTTTAGAATAAAAATATTTTCTTCTCCCATTAATATGGGAGAACACTATTTTCATAAAGTGAATACACATTTCACTTTTCCTTCATTTTTCTTCCCTCCATTTTTCATTTACATTTCACTAGAATCAAACAATCTAGTTTTCTTATCACTATTATTTTTGTTACTCTCCCATTATCTTCATCTTAGATTGTAGTATCTCTTTCGCTTTGGCTATCATATATTGACTCATTTTTTGGAGTTGTATTATTCTCTTCTCCATTTGTTTTTTGTATAGAATCTTAAATACTATATTTATTTTATATGCTTGATTTTGATATGATACTTAATTCGAGGGTCTAGCGAAAATATCCTCTTTATCTTCTTAAATTAGTAGTAAGACTTCATACATACAAAACCACCCTCGTCAAACCCCATTATGAAGTTACACCGAATATAATTTTTATTCACCAATTAAAAACCAAAAAATGTTTCTCAAAAAAATATTTTAATGACTTTCATTCTACCTAACATGCCACTCCATCTCAACTTTTGAGTGTCACGGCCCAAATGGCCATGAGTGGCACCCACACTAATATTTCTGTGGGAGAACCATCTAAATCAAACCATTACCTAATCACTTAATCAATATGAAGAAGATATTATTATAAAATGAACATAATAAGAATGATTCAAGACTAATCATGTAAGACCCCGCAAAATTCTTAGCTTAAATCAATCCTTTAGGCTTGTCAAGGGGTTCCAGACTTTGAATATTTTAGCTAAGTATTCAGACTTAGTGTTATTTTAGCCTTCAAAAGTTGACAATATTATTTTGTGACCTTTACATCCATTAAATGTTGATATTTGAGTTAATTCATGGTAAAAAATGTCAATAGGTGTTCCCGAATATGTTTCAGATTTTTCAGACCTCGTTTAGATCATTTTTGAGTGCCCAAAACAGTGGATCGACACGATCTCGACGTGTCGCGTCGACCATCACGTCGATAAGATAGCTATTCCCCAACTTCAGTGCAAATTCTAGTGAACTGACGTGGACTCAATGCGGCGTATTGGACATCACGTCTATTCCAATGACGCAGCACATCGGTAACACAGTTTTTTAGTCATTAAAAGACCGCATCTTTGGGGGTATTTGGTTCTTTTTCCCACGTCCTTCAGCCCCTAAAATACAAAATTAAGCCCTTTGGAGAGCAAATATACTCATCCATTCTCCAATTTGCTTAATAACAAAACCCTAGGTGCTCAAGTTTCAAATCAAGAACTCACCATTAAATTTCAGAAATTCATCAACTAAAGTATGTGAAGTGTTAATCCAATGGTTCTTTCCACCCTTGGAGTCCAAGAAACTCTTTTAAAGTTCACATAGAGTGATTTCATGATTTCCATGAGTTAAATTAAAGTGTATTCATGATTTATTGCAAGATTCATGTAGAGTTAATTGATATGTGCGCTTTATCATGTGAATTCATGTTAAAACTCTTGGAATTATGTAATTAAATAGAATCACGTTGCCTACATGTTGTTTTCGTATTATGTGCATATATTATGCCCTATAAGTGTTTGATGAATTATTCATGTGAGTTGAATAGTGAAATTTTATCATGTTTAGCGTGTATGCAAGTATTCATGTCATGAAATGGTTTTCTTGAATGCCCAAATGAATGAATGATGACTAAGTAATTAGTTACCATGTCTCAAAAATTATGCCATGTCTTTTAAGTTTGTGCTATCGATTCTTGGGGGTATTTAATACCCAAAAATTTAACTGCTTGTCTAGAGCTATGGTCAGTCACAGAGTAAAATCAGTCATGTCATGATTAGTAGAATTCAATCATTACAGAACTTAGGAAAATTCAATGAGCTCAGAATCAGTCCAGTTCACTTCAGTAAAATCAATTTTGTTCAGTTATATAGTACGATCAGTAACAGTACAATCTATGCTAGTACAGTTTAGAATTTAGTCAGTGTTTATTTAGTTGAGAGTAGGATTCAGCACCGAGTGAACCCATGTATGGGGACTCACCTGCTAGTATAGGGTGGAATCCTTAGAAGCAGTCCTTGCATTTTAGAACTACGTAGCCAACATAGGTTGAGACATTAACCTGCCAGTTAAGGGTTGATGAGGTGATCTACCTGCTAGTTGAGAGTACCACTATTCTCGTTCAGAGTACCTGCCACATGAGGGTGACTCAACACTTTTCCTTACCCTTGGCACGGTATTGATACTCTGCTAACTGGGGTTACAGGTTGGACCCAAAATTAGTTATAGAAGGGGCATGTCAATTAGATGATTACGTGCCTCAGTCTTATTTTCAGTCTCAGTCTCAGAATAGAAATCAATTCAATTCTACAGATTCAGGACTATCAGGTATAGTCACTCCTCAGTATGGAACTCAGTATAGTTCCATAAAATTAGGACTATCAGATACAGTAATATAGTTATCATAAATACAGTATCATTAAACTCAGACATTAGTATGTCAGTATTCAGATTTAGTACTCAGTACTATCACGATCTCAGTTATAGTATACGTATTCATACACGTATTGTTATTCAGTCATACTTATTTTATTCAGTTACTATCGTTCATGCATATGAACCCATACATTTCAGCCTACCTCACTAAGCATACCAGTACATTCAAAGTACTGATGTATGTTTTTTGTTTGCACTATGATGTCCTATATCATAGGTTCAGATACACGGGCTCCAGAGCACCCTTAGCAATTTAAATTTTCAGCAGTCAACATACTTGTGAGTCCTTATAGTTTGAGGACATGGTTGTTTTCAGTATTTCAGTATTATTTTTAGTAGTGGGAGTCAATTGGGGACTTGTCCCATCAATTCCACAGTTCAGACAGTTTAAAGGCTTTTCAGACTAGAATATTTTTAGACTGTTGTTCAGTTTTTTCTCAGTACTTATTTTTAGTTTTAGTATTTTAATGCCGCATTCAGATTTATTTATAGATTTGAACCTTATGGAATATTTTCCTCCTATTTCCACAATCATTACAATATTTATTACACAGTTATTGTAGCAAGTACCAGTCATGGGTTAGCTTGTGGTCCTTTGAGATTATGAGCATAGTGTAGCATTTGGGGTACAGAATCGGGGCATTACAAACTTGGTATCAAAGTCTAAGGTTCAACAGAGCCCTAGGAAATCTGAAATCCACATCGAGTAGAGTCTTGTGCATGGGTATGTAGCGCGCCACACTTATGGATAGGAGGCTATGAGTTATTTGAGGAAAAGTTTCCCTTCTTTTAGTATTTATATCGTGCGAGTGAGAATGATCTCTAGTTAAACTCTCAGTTTAATTCTTTCTCTTTTTTTTTATAGAAATACGCATCCAAATAGGACTAAGGGAAGAGGAATAGGAGACCATCCAGAACCCCAGTCCATCCAGCCATATCGACTGGATTAACACGTCTCCCATGTTAAGTTCAAAGTAGCCTTCACCACCCTAGCTCATTCTGTGGTAGCCCAAAATAAATGACCAGCTGCCGTTTCAGCTAACCTAGTGGCCAATACTGCTGCTGCTAGGATTTTGGACTTCACCCTAATGAACTCTCTATCATTTACCGGGTCTAAGTCAGATATGGAGCCTCAGGCATTTCTTGATTCAGATCAAAAGGTTACTGATATTATAGGGGTGACTGTTATTGAGAGCAGTGATTTAGATGCATATAAGTTGTAGGATGTGGCTCACTCATGGTTTAATTATTGGAAGGTAGAGAGGGCCGTAGATGTAGGGCCCATAAAGTGGGAGAAGTTTGCCACTGCTTTTCTAGATAGTTTATTTCCACTGGAGTTGATAGGAGTGAAAGTTCTGGAATTTATCAATCTGAAGTAGGGCAATCTGACAATGAAAGAGTATTCTCTCAAGTTTACTCAATTATCTTGAAATGCTTTTCATGTGGTGGAAGAAAATAGTTAACGAATGAGTAAGTTTGTGTCAGGGGTATCTAGTGGCATGGTCAAGGATTGTAGAACCACAATGTTGATTAAGGAGATAGGCATATCTAGGATCATGGTCCATTCTCAGCAGATAGAGGAGGCTAAGCATAGGGAGAAGAAGAGAGAGAACAAGAGAGTGAGAACAGGTAGTTTTAACTTTGCTCAGCCTAAGTTAAAGGATGGGAATGGTTCTTAATTTTTCCCAAAATCTTTATTTCCTACTCCATCCTCAGCCAGTACTCCTGTACCAAAATTTAGAGACGGCAATAGGGATAGGGCATCAGGCCATAAATCCTAGGGCAGTGTGGGCAGTGTTAGCAGTGCCCGAACCTATCCTTTTTGTTAGAAGTAGGGTAGAAAACACCAGGGTATCTGTATAGCAGCCAGTGATGTGTGTTTTGGGTGTGGCAATCTAGGCCACAGAGTCAAAGATTTTCCTCAGTCAGGTTTTCAGGCTTAGAATAACCATCCCCCAGCTCAATCCGGTCGCTCGAATCAGCAGGGTACCACTTCTAGTGCCACCTGTGGGCAGCCCAAACAGACTCTATGCTCTTCAGTCCTGAAAAGATCAGGAGAGTTCTCCTGATATGGTCACTGGTACATTAAAATTTTATCATTTGCATATTTACGCTTTACTAGATCCAGGAGCCTCTTTGTCTTTTGTTACTCCTTATATAGTTATTGACTTTGGAGTCATCCCAAAATCCTAGCAGAGTCTTTATCAATCTCTACCCAAGTGGATAAATCTATCATAGCTCGATGGGTATACAGGAACTATTCGGTTATGGTATATTAGAAAGTAACTTCAGCAGACTTAGCCGAATTAGAGATAACTAATTTTGATGTCATTCTCGACATGGATTACTTTCATTCCTACTATGCCCCAGTCGACTGTAGAAACAAAATTGTTCAGTTTTAGTTTCCAAATGAACCCATCCTAGAGTGGAGGGGTAGTACTTTAGCACTTAGGGTTCATCTTATTTCTAACCTTTAGGCTAGAAAAATGAAAGCTAAGGGATGTGTCTACCATCTTGTTCGAGTCCAGGACTCTAGTTCAGAAACCCCTACTCTTAAATTAGTGTCAGTAGCATGTGAACTCCGAGATATGTTTCTTGATGATTTTCCCGGAGTTTTTCCCAGAAAGAAAAATGATTTTGGAATTGATCTATCCCACCATATAGATGGCTCCAGCAGAACTTAAAGAATTAAAGGAACAGTTAAATGATCTCCTAGATAAGGGATTCATCCGACCCATTGTGTCCCCGTGGGGCACACCAATTTTATTCATGAGTAAAAAAGATGGTTCTCTCGGAATGTGTATTGACTATCGTCAGTTAAATAAAGTCACGGTCACAAGTATCTACTTCCTTGAATCAATGACTTGTTTGACCTGCTTCAGGGTGCCAGTTATTTCTTCAAGATAGACCTAAGATCAAGCTATCATCAGCTCAGACTCAGGGAGTGTGACATCTTGAAAATAAATTTCAAAACTCGGTATGGTCACTTCAAATTCTTAGTCATGTCATTTGGTCTTACCAATACCCCAGGAGCTTTCATGGACTGGATGAACCATGTGTTTAAGCTGTACTTGGACATATTTGTCATAGTCTTCATCGAAGACATTGTCATCTACTCCTACAGCGAACATGATCATGCAGACCATCTCAGAATAGTGTTACAGACTCTTAAAAACCATCAGCTATTTGCCAAATTCAGTAAGTGCAAATTTTGGCTAAGGTCAGTAGCCTTCCTTGGCTATTTAATTTTTGGTGATGGCATTAGAGTTGATCCCTAAAAGACCAAAGCAGTGAGAAACTGGTCCAGGCCTATCTCTCAGTCAGATATCAGGAGTTTCTTAGGTTTGGCCAGTATTGTCGATGGTCCATTGAGGGATTTTAGTCTATTGCATCCCCTATGTCCAGATTAACTTAGAAGAAAGTCAAATTCGAATGGTCAGATTCTTGTGGAAAGAGTTTTCAGGAGTTGAAAACTCGACTCACTACAGCTCCAATTTTAACCTTACCAAATGGTTCAAATGGCTTTTTTATGTATTGTGATACCTCCAGAGTTGGCTTGGGGTATGTTCTGATGCATAGAGATAATGTCAAAGCCTATGCCTCTAGGCAGCTTAAACCCCATAAGAAGAATTACCTTACTCATAATCTTGAGTTAGCAGTAGTAATTTTTTCCTTAAAGATTTGGAGGCACTATTTATATGGGGTGCACGTTGGTGTGTTGACTGATCATAAGAGCCTACAATATCTATTCTCTTAGAAAGATTTAAACCTCTTTCAGAGAAGGTGGTTGGGGTTGTTGAAAGACTACGACATAAATGTCTTGTATCATCCTAGCAAGGCTAATGTAGAAGCTAATGCTCTCAGTAGGATATCTATGGATAGTATTACTCATGTCGAGGACAATAAGAAGAAGTTAGCTTAAGAAGTTCATCAGCTAGCATGACTAAGTGTTCACTTAGTCAATTCAGCAGAAGGTTGTGTACGGGTGTAGAGTAGTTCAGAATCATCCCTGGTTTCTAGGGTAAAGGAAATGCAGGATAGAGATCCCAGTTTAATCACGTTGAAAAAATCAGTTAGAGATCAGAAAATAGAGGTGTTCTCCCAAGGGAGAGATGGTGTTTTGCATTGTCAGGGTAGACTATGTGTGCCAGACGTAGATGACTTGAGGTAGTGAATTCTTACAAAAATGCATGGTGCGTGCTACTCTATTCATCCAAGGGCTACTAAGATGTACCATGATTTATGGGAGATCTATTCATAGAGTGGGATAAAGAGAGATATTGCAGAGTTTGTGGCTAAGTGATTAACATGTCAGCAGGTTAAGATTGAGCATCAGAAGCCTAGTGGGTCCATGTAGGAGTTCAGCATTCCCGCCTGAAAATGGGAAGAAGTTAACATGGACTTGGTGATGGGTTTGCCACGTACTCATCTTCAGCATAATTCAATTTGGGTTATTGTAGATAGGATGACCAAATCATCTCATTTCCTACCAGTCCATACCTCTTACTCAACTGAGTATTATGCTAAACTCTATATCAGGGAGTTTGTTAGATTGCACAGTGTTCTATTGTCCATTATCTCAAATAGAGGTACCCAGTTCACCTCTTGTAACACCCCGATTCTGGTAATCAGAATGCTACATGGTGCCCATGACCCCGAAGGACCACAAGCTAACCCATGACTGATATCTGTACCTGTACACTACATAATATAGAGCATAAATATGGAATACGCAATACTGTAAGGCTATAAGGTTCAATACTGAATGAAACATAATATTTGTAAGGGGATCACAATACCAAAACAACTAAAAATACTGAATTCTAAATCTGAAGATACTATAATCATCTGAAAGACTCTAACTATCTGAATAAGGATTTGAATGGGACATGTCCCCAACTAACTCCGTCTAGAAAACTGAAATGAAATACTAAAAGAAAATTGAGTACTGAAATGAAAAGAAAAAATATGTCCTCGCATGATGAGGACTCACCACTAACGCTGAAAGATGGAACTGGTCAACTACTGCTACTCCAAAGCTCATGCCTCTGAACCTGTGGTTTAACATAAAACAAAGCACCATAGTGCAAATGCGTCAGTACAACTGAATATACTGAGTATACGAGTGAGGTAAGCTATATCCAAAGGGTTCATATACATGAACTATACTAACTAACTAATATGAATGTGAGAATACATACATGATTACGAGATTGAAACTGTCATAACATGCTACTAATAACTGACAACATAAGTGAGTGTAACTAAAAGTATGATGCTGGTGGAACTAGCTGAGTTTTGTACTATAACTGAGTTGACAGTACTTGATAGTTCTAATATCCTGATGAACTATCTGATTTCTTTTACTAAGACTGATACTGAAACTGTAACTATGGGAGAATTCCTCTAACCGACATGCCCCAAATGTGCTTCAATAGCTAAATCAAGGTCTAATTTATACCCTGATTGGAAGGGTGCCAGTACCGTGCCATGGGTAAAGACAAGTTGTGAGTGACCCTCAAATCTGGCAGTGTCCCCATAAGAGAACGGCAGTGTAACACACTGATTTTATGAAACGGAATGCTACGTGGTGCTTCTGACCCCGAAGGACCACAAGCTAACCCATGACTGATATCTGTACCTATGCACTGCAATATATAATGTAATAATGCAGAAAAAATGAACATGTAGGCCATAAGGTTCAACTGAATAAAGAATCTTTAAAATAGTAACATCCGTAAGGGTGAAATATACCCAAAACAACGGAAAAATAAATCTGAAAGCAAAATTTGAGCATAAATATGAAAGACTGTAAGTACTGTTTGAAATAAGGAGTTGAAGGAACATGTCTCCAACTAACTCCGTAAAATTGAACTAAAAAAATAAATGAATAAATCAAATAATGTCGTCCTTAAATGAAGAGGACTCACTGAAACTCTGTATGCTAAATGTGACTATTACTGCTGGTCTGGGACTTGTGCCTCTGAACCTATGGTGTAACAAGAAAAAAAAGCACCATAGCGCAAATGCGTCAGTACAAATGGATTACTGAGTATAAGAATGTGGTAGGCTAATGTAAGGGTTTACGTGCATGAATAACACTACTGACTGACTGATATGAATATAAGAGTACAAACATACATACATAGTAACTAAGATCATAAGTACGTGATGGCTAAATATGTATGCTAATATATGGCTGGAACCGTAGTTCTGATAACATGGATGACTGTATCTGACAGCCCCAAATCTGGTTGAATTCTCTGAGTTCTATGTTATAACTGATATACTGATATCTGAAGAACTATCTGAGTTCTTTTACTGAAACTGATACTGAAACTGTGGGAGGTAGTTGTTTAATTGACATGTTCCATATGTGCCATTATGGCTAAGATGGGGTTCAATCTCTGCCCTGACTGGAAGGGTGTCAATACCGTGCAACTGGTAAGGACAACATGTGAGAAACCCTCATATAATAGGTAGTTCTAGTGAGAACGGTGGAAGCCCTCATATAATAGGTTAAGCCACCTCATCTACCCTCATATAACATGCTGCGATGTCTCAACCTCTGCTGGCTACATAGTTTTGAAATGCAAGGATGACTGCTAAGAATCACATCCTCATGTACAGGTGAGTTCCCATCCTTGGGTTCACTCGGTTCTAACTCCTATTCCCATCTAAAGAGAATAAACATGATTCAATTGAATGTACATGGACAGATTAACTGACTTCCATTGACTGATGAAGTAGTACTATTATCTGAGAGTTAACTGGGATCATGAGATTTCTGACATTTCTTGAGTCACATGACTGACTGAGTTCTATAGATTATAGCTTGACTGAGATTATCATGATAACATGACATGGCTCTAGGCACACAGTTATGTTTTTTGGGTACGAATACCCCCAGGACTCGATAGAAGAAAACTGACACATATGACATGACTTGATCACAAGATTGGAGTCCACAATTTGCTATATCATAAGTAGGGGATAGTATACTTCATGTATTTAATCAACACCTCAAATATGGTAGGGAAAGCATAGATATAATTCGCACAGAAAATTCATATTTCCATCATCATACATACTTTATTCCATCACCATAAGAATATATAAATAGCATGGGCATTCATACTAAAGTGTATCGCTAACATGGACTTGTCATTTAGATATCATAAAATCATGTAAATATGAACTTCTAACATACTAGGAATTTTATCAAATACCTTACATGCATTCTTTAAGGTATAGGTGGATTTCATACTTGCATTAGTTCAACCCATCCAAAGTTCATGATTTTCAACCAACAATCACATATATTCCATGAAAAACATCCTTAGATATCATCTTGAAACTTGAACAACAAGAATTAACATGTACATGTTTATATCACCACAAAAGTTTACAAAATAACATTTAAAAGCATGGTTCTTGAACTCTATGAACGAATTAAATCCATAGATGAACACTATACATACCTTAAAGCTTGGTCTTGAAAGAGATCTAATGTTTCTGAAGGTTCTTGAAGAAATCCTTAGGCTTGCCCATGGTTTTTCTAGATTAGGGTTTAACCCCTTTGAGAAAGAATGCTCTTGTTCCTGAGGAGATGATCTTGAGAGGAAACCCTAATCTTGTTGTTGAAAGTGTAAGACAGGGTTTCTAAGATGTTTTAACTAAAGAGAATGGAATATAATACGTTCCTTGAGGGCTATAAGTCATGGAAAGTGAAGGAAAAATACCAAAATACCCTTATGAAATAAATTCCCAGTTGCTAAAAATCATAGCTAACAACATTTGTGACAAGGCGTCAAAAGTGTGGTAATCCGTAAAAGATATCGTCACACAGGAGCTGGAACAGATGGTTTCTGCCTAAGTCTGATAACCTTCATGGTAGGGCATCACAAATGTGGTAAGATACCATGAATGTCATCACACAGGAGTTGGATTCTCCCTAAGGCTAACGACCTTCGTGGTAGGGCATCACAAATGTGGTAAGGTATCACGAATATCGTCACACAGGAGCTGGTTTCTGCCTAAGGCTGACAACCTTCATGGTAGGGCGTCACAAGTGTGGTAAGCTACCACGAATATCATCACTTAGGATCTGGTTTCTTCCTAAGGCTGTCGACCTTCTTGGTAGGGCATCACAAATGTGGTAAGCTACCACGAATGTCGTCATACAGTTTCTAGCCTGACATGCTGGAGTAATATAGGAATAAATCTTTGCTCTGATATCGGATTTCGGAGAAATTGGTATCGTTAGAAAGATAATTTAAATATCTATCTTTTGATAGGTCATGAGCTCAAACATTCCAATTGTAATGAGAGATATGCTCATTTGAAGTTGACTATACCAATATTCTTCTCAAGAATTCAATCGGTAAGGAATGTTTTGATTTGTCTGATAGCTGGGAGTAATTTGAAGACTTAATATACATCTAACGTACTCATAAAACTATAATAACCATGATATAATATGCATGATCTTGGTGCATGGCTCTAATATTGGTCTGGATTTTTTGGGGTATTACAATATCTTCCCCTTGGAAACATTCGTCCTCGAATGATGACTACTTGAGAGGGGAGAAAAGATAAAACGGCGCATACACTGATCATGCTCAATTGGCACATGATTTAGGACTAAATTGAATTCTAAATTGAATATAGCCCAATTTAACATGCATATTTGATGCATGACTGATAAGCTGAACTCATGAATGCATGATAAGCTATGAACTGATACTTAATACCAACTTTATACTAGAATTTTGAACATATAACTAAAAGATGAGGTTACTTGGTTCGCATATCTGCTTCTTCTTCCCAAGTATCTAAATGAAGAAAATATACATATTTGTCTTCGAAAATAAGTAAAGACATAATAAAAATAAGAGGAAGTTTGGGAGTTAACTCTAGTCCCTAGAGCAACCCAGCACCTCAATCACAATCTCCAAAAGCGCGATCAGCTACTCGTACTCGAACTAGAATTTGCACTGAAATGGCACAGTATGGTGAATACGGTCCAGTTATACTCAATAGATATCATAGGCCGATTGAGAAAAGTAAAAAACAATATAAGTAAAGAAAATTATGAGCATGTCACTTACAAATAGAAAAATTTTCAAACAGTAGCTCACACAGTCTCCACTTACAGTTCTAATATAAATATTGAAATGAAACTATATAAATATAGAAAAAGAATATATGGAAACTAAAAACAAATAAAGTGAAACTAAAGAATCGTGAAGGACTTCATATGCAGTGCAATGCAATAATGATGAAATGAATAGTGAAAGTCATTGCATGACTTTCTATATATAACTATCAAGGTTGTAGCTCCCAAGGTAGGACCCATGGGGACTTCGCGATCCATATACTAACTCATATCTCAAATCTAAATTCACCACTCTAGCTTATGGTCATAGAGGTTTTTTTTTTTTATAAAAATGTCATATTTTCTTTAAAAAATTGTGTTTCTTAATGGTACCAAAATTTCCTGAATGTTTATGTATGGGATGAGGATGTAAATCTCGCAATTAAAATCACTATAAAGCTATCCAATGTACTCAATACGTATATAAATAGGCCCATAAATCAACTCCATATGTCAATAATTCATGACTATCAACTCTAATTAGGCACTATTGAAATAAATATACATGTAATACATTATTGATATCATATCAATCTCTAATTCGAGCATATCTATCATGATAAAGGCAACCAATTTTTAATAAGGCCTATAATAACAATTCAAGCCCCTGCACGGGCTTTATATTCATACTAAAGGCATTTAAATGCACAAATAAGGCAAAAGATGTCAAATGAAGCATCTACACGAGCATCACACTATATCAGATATCACAAGTCAACAACAATAGCATATAATACCTCATTCAGGCTCACCACAATAAAAATAATCTCAAATATATACTCTGTAGTAATTTTTCCCAGCCAATAACATGCTTCACTTATTTATTAACTACCCAGCTCAATCAAAAAAAAGTTATGCAATAACCTACCTCGAAACAATGAAATTCAAGCCTAAAGTTCTTCAACAAGGAGCCTTTCCCTTTTGAACGGTCTTAAAATTAACCCCAACATTCAAATATATTATCTATATGTCAAAAGAAAACTCTTAATACCCATATTTGAGTCGGGTCCAAAACAGATAAGAAAAATGAGTTTGAAAATAAAAGAAATAAAATTATAATTTTAATTAAAAAGTTACATTTTCCAAGGTTAAAGTAATCTACAATTGAAAATTGATGCTTAATAAAGTTAAAACGAGGTCCAAGTCAAAGAAAAAACCATTTTAAAGCTTTTCCAAGAAATTCATTAAGATTGAAGTGTGCTTTGACAATATAAATCAATAAAAAGTGATGGAACTAAGGTTATGGAGCTTACTCAAGCTCAAATGCTGATGAATATCCTAAAACTGTCTCAAACTCTAAGCATAAAATCCAAAAATATTGGAAAAATATGAAAAGAGAATTTATGTACTACCAATTGCCACTTTGTTGTCACTAAAATAGCTAGGCCACCTATTATAACCATCACTTCAGTGGTTGTTGCTTAAGCGATCTCTCATCAATAAAATGGCTACAACTTAAAGGGTACTTGGACCACTTAAATGGTTGCAACAGATATCAGCAAGTGTTGATTTTGGTGCCAACCAAGAATGCTTTGAATGGACTCTCGAGATTTGATTGGCACCCTATAGAGACAAATGATATATGCTACTAGGATAATTTTGACATTTCAAACTCAATAACAATGTTAGATTTTTGCAAAAAAAAAGATCATTTTCAACAAACTGACCCCAAACCCTTTTAAAGTAAATTTCACTAGTTTTTTAAATGAGGATCAAAACACAAAATAAAGGCTCCGAACCTAAAACAATGCACTACTAACTCAAGTTCAACATTCCAAACCTCATGGAAATATCCAAATGCCACCTGACACTCAAAATATAATGACCAACTTTTTGATGAAATATATGAAATGTGTGTTTTGGTATGATTTGACTGTTTTGTCCACCCATGTAGTTGCATTATGATATTTATGGGGTGTAGAGGTAATTGGCACAATTTTTGATGCATTTTTGTACTATTTATGAGATATTATGATTTTTGGAGGCTTCGAGACTTGTTTTAGACTACTATGATTATATTTTGATTCATACAACAAATAACTGAATGGACTATGCTATAAGATCCAAAACATCAATTTTAGGGTGGTAAAATATTTTTTTGTGTTTTACGTCTTTTAAATCTCATTTCGATCCTTGGTTTAGAAAAATTGTGCCTTTGGTCTTTGGGGGTCAACTCTGTGAAAATGATGTTTTTTTCAAAATTCCAATATCTTCATTGACTTTGGAGTGTCAAATTTATTATAGTTACATAGTTCATTTAAGCATATTTGACTTTGAACGAATCTCAGGTATCCTATCGAAGTCCGTTGGGACTTAAAAAAATCTGGTGCACCAGGTTGCTGGTGCAACCTGATGCACATAGGGTAAATTGGGATCCTGGATAGTGAGTTATATGTTAAATTCCTTGAAACCTTGGCAGAGTATAAATAACCCCTTTTTCTAAACATCAATTCAATTTGTTCCATAACCTAAGAGGTCTAATATGGAAGCAACACTCGAAAAGGTAAAGTATATTAACAAAATCTATGACAGAGAACACTATTCGAAATAGATTGTCATTTCATAAGGGAAAAAACTCAGCAAGGTCTCATTAACATAAAATCCATCTCTACTTTTAATCAACAATGAAAATATCATCACCAAAGGACTTACATATTTTGAACATTTTTACACCATGCCTAGCTTTAGAAGGGTGTTGGAGGGGAAAAAGGGCAGAACTATAACCTCATACAGTTAGTTGGATTAGTTAATTATAACAGACAATGTAATAGTAAAGTTAGTTAATTATATGTCAATTAATGTGATTTCTATTAAGATTAGGTGAGTATAAATATACCCTTAATATGTATCAATATATAATTTCCTGATTTCATTTCAAATCTCTCAAGGATTATTCTTCTTATTCTTTATTCATCATCAAACTCTTGATGATTTTCTTTAATTAGGAACAATGGTAAGTAACTCCACGAGTGAGATTCAATACATAGATGTGATACAGAAAAATTGAACCAAAGGTGGTCACTTAAACATAGTCTGCCAGATACATTGTATTGTTCATACATATATAATATGTATATATGTCAAAAACAACATTTTAAAGATACATACATATTCAAGGTTTGAACACACCTTAGCAATACAATACCAGCTATTTTCATCAAAGTCAGAAGCAGTAATAATGTCTTAAGGGAATTGATTTGCAACTTTAATGGTGCCATTGAAAGATGCGAAACAAGGTCTTTTACCTTTTATGGAATGTAATGACCCTTCTGTTCATTTTTTATATTTATGCTTATTTTCACCATTAGGGATTCTCCATAGATGCCATAAACCATTTATGACTCTCTAGTATCAATTGTTTGATTATCGGAAAGTTCGTTTGGTTTGTAGAGCCAATTCTTTATTTTGAAGCCTTTACTAGTTCCAAAATTATCATTGGGCAAAACCTTCAGTGAAACAATCTCAGATACAAATTCTTACTACACCAAAATATCCAAATATGTATTTTAGGCTAGGTATACCCTTTTTTTCGAATTTCAATGCACCCGAGTTCATTTTGACCTATTGGTCAAAAAGTAAAAAAATTGGAAATATAGGTGGGGGACCCACATTTGGTCAAAACAACCTCATATGATAAATTCAACTTCTTTATCATATTTGGAACATCGATTTAGGCTATAGGGACCCTTGGTTTAGGTCCTAAGACTCCCAGACTTATTTTGGGTTATCAAACGAATTTTTTATAAAACAAAACTATAGGTGTGGGCCACACTTTTTACCGAAATAATCTTGGATGAAATTTTTTATGATTCTAATTGATTCAATATGTAGTTTACACTTAAATTTTACTATTTAATCATGTTATTTGGGTTTTGAATAGGTATCGAGGGTCAAAAATAAGTTTTTCACTTTGTTGTCGGGAAGGTACTGTATCTCTTGGTCGAGTCTATAAAAAGACACCAAGGTCGTGAATTTGGGACTTTTTCTTTCATCTTTGAGAGCCTAAAACTCTAAATGGGTATGATAACTCAAAATTGAGTTGTGTGGGTGACTTAGGTGTTGATTATATCTATTA
Source organism: Capsicum annuum (assembly GCF_002878395.1). Taxonomy (NCBI): domain Eukaryota; kingdom Viridiplantae; phylum Streptophyta; class Magnoliopsida; order Solanales; family Solanaceae; genus Capsicum; species Capsicum annuum. The sequence goes on along the minus strand of NW_025873730.1, from coordinate 11,269 downwards.
TCATGATTATCATGCAAATTAAGGTAAGATTTCATCACTTTATTGATGAATTTTTTAATTCCTTACCCAAAATTCCAAATTCACTAATGGATTGATTTTAACCGAAAATTAGCTTTGTTTGCATCCATTTCTTGAGGGTTATTTTTCCTTGATGATGTGTGAGTGTTGGGTTGGCCTCAGAAATGCATTTTCCATAAGTAAGAACTAGTTAGGGTTTTTGATGTTGATTTTAGAACCGCAATACTGTAGTGCAATATTGGTATTGTTAGACTCTTATTGATGAGTATATTATGTTTTGATATCATGGTGGCATTTTGGAGACTGTGAAGTGAAGACGAGCATGCGGTGAATAATGTAAGGCTTTCTAGTAAGTTTTGAGGTAGGCTTCTACCTACTCTTCTTTGAAGATGATGTATGTTATGTATGGCATTTGAATATGAATGTTAGATTTCATTATGAATAAATAACTTTGTATTAGTTATTGATGTTTGGGTAATTAGATGATGATTTTAGACCTATAAGGTAGAATGTTTATGATCCTTTTAGAACCATATTGCCTTTTCCCTAGGTTAAGCTAATTTGTAGCATGGATATGATAGTATGTAAGGTTTGGGATGTGATTTATGTGTTGTAATCATGGTTAGTATGCTTAACCTTAGTTGGGCCATTTTAGTGATCTTAAAAGGTAATTTGGTTAGTGTTGGCTTAAATGCTCATATTTCAAGGTGAACTTCTCTAATACCCTATTTTATCTCTAGTTCAATTCAACTCAAAAAAGGAATATTAGAGACTTAGGACTTGAAATTTTAGCAATGTGTTGAAGACTTAGTCTCACTTTTGGCCTCTAAACTTTGACGAATTTATTCTCAACCTTTCCGACCTTGGAATGTTAATTTCTAAGTTTTTTCATTATCCGAGTAGTCCATAGTACCTCTGAGGTGAGTTTTGGAATTTTTAGAGAACGATTGGGGCATGTTTGGTTGGCAAAAATATAACCTCGATGCGATATCACCATGCTACATCGTTGGCCACATTGATGTAGGCGGCGCGATGCACTGCTAATCACACCACAGTGAGGGATGTGATGCATCGGTGATTGCATCGATGCCTAATTTTTAGGTGTTAAATTACAAGTTATGGGGGGGATTTGAGTCATTTACCCTTACCCAAATCAGCCCAAAACACATAATTTTATCCCCAAATAGCATAGATGCTTCATTATTCATCTTTTTCTTCTCGAAGAACAAAGCCCTAGCTCCAAGAATCAAGAACAATTACATAAATCCTACTCCAAGAAAGCTTATAACACAAAGTTCTAGGTTCAAAAACTTCAACAAGAAGCCTCAAGAACACTATTAGAGAGTCAAAGGTTCAAGCTTTTACATTCAATTCAACAAGCAAGGTATGTGGGTTTATTAACAAAGATCCTCTTTTATCCCTGTACCCAAAACTAGTTTTTTAAATTGAAGTTGCATGAATTTATATGAATTACAGTTTAGTGTTAATACCCAATTATCATTATTTAAAGATATTGATGTTACAAGTGATTAAATATTGAATTACATCTCTACTTTTGCATCTTTATATGTGTGAAGTGATTTTATATGTATATTTGAGTTGAATGTCACTATCTTAACTAGAATTATGCAAGTTTTTCAAGATTTTGATAATTGAGCATGACTTTAGGATAATTTGACATAGGTTTAATCATGTGTTTTAAGCCCTAAGCATAAGCATTGATATTTCAAGAAGATGATACCTTTAAGCATCTCATGCTTAGTTTATATTCAGCTTTTCTAGAAAAGATTTGTTCTTTTGATCCTTAGTTTAGATATGAAATCCACTTTACAGTTTTGATTATAGTTATTATTATAGTTTTGATTATAGCTTAAAGTAAATAGATGCATAACTAGTTTTTTATTGTAAACCCTTATGCTAGTTTGATAGTGGATTTCCTACAGAAAGAGCATACACATTAAACAGAGTAGTATTTAGCACCAGCACGAAGTATGGGTTTAGTGCATCCTACTTCTCCAAAACTACGAGCCCACATAGGTACAGGTTTCAAATATATTTCATTTGTATATGGATAAAGACACAAATTGCAATCACTTAGATTAGGTTATATTCCTTTGCAAGAGTATAACACCTCTCCCCAACGTGAGGTTTTCCCATAAGGAAACTAGATGTTGGACACTATGATAACTTACATAATGTATGACGGTTAGAAGAACCTCCCTAATAAAAAATCTTTACCGAACAATTTTTAAAAGAATTCCCTATAGAACAGAGTAATTGTAATAGAAAAAATGGAAATAACAGCTTTTAGAAACTAAGAGTAAAGGCTAACAATTTTAATCAGATATTATTTTGCATAATTGATTAGTTATGAGATTTCAGTTTTTAGTTTACAGATACAAAGGTGAGTCCCTTCACACTTAGCTTAAATTATTTTATGGACTTAACTCCAGTCCTACTTATTTCACTAAACGAAAGAGTAAAAGTACAATTTTCAGAACTAAATATTATGACTCATTAGATTTATGCAGTATGTTTTGCTATACATGGTTATGATTTCTTTCAGTTTTTCAGATATTCCAGCTTATAAACATGCAATTTTATGAATTTTGATAACATTGAGATATTATTTCTACTTATGAATTCACCCCCACATGCTCAATATATTCCAAAAGTGCTGATCCACATATATATCTATGTGCTACATTGTCTTAAATTGTAGGTTTAGGTGCTTAGTTCCAGCAGCGTGATTAACCGTGAGCATCTCTACCTACATCCCAAAAGTGGAGAGTCCTCATATTTCGGGACCCAGTTATTCATATTTTCATCTTTCTAGATTAGTTTATTCAGCTATGTCAGACAGTTCGAGTCAACTGGGAGTTTGTCCCAGCGACTCTCTAGTAGTAGAATTAGAGGCTTGTCTGACTATTAGATAAATTTTAAATTTCCAGTGTTAGTTCTTTGAATTTTCTTAGTTAAGTATATTCATACATTATCTACAGATAAACTCAGTTCAGTTCAGACAGTATTTCAATATTTTCTTATATCACATACTTATATTACCTTATTTGAGTAATTACAATGAGTAATAGGATATCAGGGTTAGCTCAGGACTACTTGTAGTTTAGAGAAACGTGTCGCATCCCAAGACTTATATTTGGTGTGTGACAAACATGATATCAAAGCCTAAGGTTATAAGAGTCCTAGGGAGTCATACAAGCCGCATTATATAGAGTCTTCACCATGGGTGTGAAGCATGCCACATTTATGAGTAAGTGTATACAGGATATTTTTAGGAAATTATCTCTTTTTTTATGTTCTATTATGCTTATAGTGTCTCTATCTTCTTTTAACTCATGCTCTTACATGACAGTTGTATATGCCTCCTCACCGAGATAATGCATCCAAAAATGATAACCATCCACCCCAGCCTGCTGATTCTCTAAATAAGAATGTATCCCATGCTGAATTTTGAGCTATTTTTCAGTCATTGTCCTAAGATGTGACTGCTAATGTTTAGGGAAACCATTAGGCGGCAGTCCCAATTCAGCATAATGGGGATTTAGCCGCAGCCATAATCCATGATTTCATGAGAATTAATCGGCCTAAGTTTTTTGGGTCAAATGTAGGTGAGGACCCACAACTTTACGTAGATAAGGAAAGGAAGATAAACCAGATTATGCAAATTACTAAAAGGGAGAGTGTAGAGTTGTCATCCTGTAGGCTGAAGGATGTAGCGTATGATTGGGTGGTTAAATAGAAAAATAGTAGAGGTGAGAATGCAACTCCTATATGTTGGAAGGTATTTCAGGACGTGTTTATAGATAGGTTCATTCCGCATAAAATTAGAAAATCTAAGGTAGAGGATTTTGTGAATCTAAGGTAGAGCTCGATAAAAGTGAAAGATTACTGCCTTAAGTTCAATTAGTTGTCTAAGTATGCCCCTGATATGATGGCTGACCCTTGGGCTAGAATGAATAAGTTTATTACTGGAGTATCTAGTTTTATAGTCAAGGAGTATAGGATTACCATGATTATTGGGGATATAGATCTTACAAGATTGATGATTCATGTTCAATAAATTAAGGCATAAAAGTTGATAAGGAGACAAAGGGGAAATAAAAAGGTTAGAACTGAGGAGTTCGATTATAGCCAGACTAAGTTTGGAGAGGGAAATCATTTGTAATTTTAGAGTTGTTTATCTATGCCAACGCTGTCTTCAGCCAGTGTTCCTACCCTCAGATCTTGGCTAGAACACTGGGGTAAGACTTCTATGTCCAGGTCTCAGAATAGTGCGAGTAGAAAACCCAACTATCCTCCATGTTTTAAGTGTGGTAAGAATCATCTTGGTGAGTTCTTATTGGGATAGAAAGGTTGTTATAGTTGTGGTAAGTTGGGTCATAGAATCAAAGAGTGTCTGATAGTTAAGCAGGGAAATAGGGATGCTTATCCCCAGACTCAGGCTACTAGTGCAGTAGTTCCTCTAGGTCGCCCAGTACCTTCTCAAGGTGCATCATTCAGTACCAGTGGCAGTCAGCTCCAGAATCAGTTTTATGTTTTTCCATCCCATTGGAAGCAGGAGAGTTCACCAGATGTTGTTATTGGTATTCTTTATGTCTAGCATCTTGATATTTATGTGTTGTTAGACACTGGGTTGAGTTTCTCTTATGTGACCCCATTAGTTGCAGTAAATTTTGAAGTAGGTCCCAAAAAGCTTTTGAGCTCTTCTTTGTTTCTACCCTAGTGAGTGAGTCATTTGTTGCCAAACAGATCTATAAAAAGTATCCTATCACTGTCTTTTATAAGATCATGTTAGCAGACTTAATAGTGTTTTAATATGGTCAACTTTGACCTTATTCTTGGTATGGTTTGGCTCTATTCCTTTTATGCATCTATAGATTGTCGAACTCGAGTGGTGAAGTTTTTATTTCCAGATGAGCCAATTTTTAAGTCGTGTGGGGAAGGTAGCCTATGAGATTGATCTAGCTGCAAACCTGTCATTAGTTCACCCAGTGTTCCATGTATCCTTATTAAAGAAATACATGGATTAATCAGCTGTTATAGTCCTTCTAGAAAGTACAGATATTTAGAATAGCCTCTCGTATGAAGAGCTTACAGTAGAGATTCTTGATCACTAAATCCGTAGACTAAGGAAAAAAGAAGTTCCCTTAGTCAAAGTTCTATGGCAAAATCAGTCTGTTGAGGGTTCTATTTGGGAAGAAAAAGTAGGTATGCGAACCAAGTACCCTCACATTTTCTCCACAAACTCAGATTCAGCTGCAGGTAATAGTCTTCCTTAACTCAGTTCATTTCCATTTTTAGTTTTAGCCATATGGTTATCTTTATGTCAAGTCATGCACTCACAGATTAGTTCAGTAGCTCATCATATTTTAGATTTAGTCATATAGTTTTTGTTTCAATTCTGCATGCCAGTATATAGTCTGAGTTCTCCAGTATCATCTGTTTAACTAGTCTCATTCGAGGATGAATATTCTCAAGATGAAGATATTGTAATACCCCATATTCTTTCTAGTTTAATTCAGCTCAAAAGAGGCACATTAGACACTTAGGACCTAAAATTTTAGCTAAGTGTTGAAGACGTAGTCTCACTTTTGGCGTCTAAACTTTGATGACTTTATTCTCAACCTTTCTGACCTTGGAATGTCAATTTCTAAGTTGTTTCATGATCAGGATAGTCCATAGTACCTTCGGGGTGAGTTTTGAATTTTTGGAGAAGGATTAGGGCATGCTTGTTTTTCCAAAATAGAACCTCAATGTGATATTGCTGCACCGCATCAATGGCTGGGTCGATGTAGACAACGCGATACATCACTAATCGTGCTATAGTAAGTGATACGACGTTGCTGATTGCATCGGTACCTAGTTTTTGTGAGTTAATGATGGGTTATGGGGGATATTTGAGTCATTTACTCTCACCCAAATCAGCCAAAAACACACAATTTTAGCCCTAAATAGCATAGATGCTTCATTATTCATATTTTTCTTCTCCAAGAACGAAATAATAGCCCTAAGAAACCAAAACAATTCCATAAATCCTACTCCAAGAAAGCTTATAATCCAAAGTTTCTGGTTCAAGAACTTCAAGAAGAAGTTTCAAAAACACCATTAGAGAGTCAAAGGTTCAAGCTTTTATATTCAATTCATCAAGCAAGGTATGTGGGGCTATGAACAAGGATCCTCTTTCATCCTTGTTTCCAAAACTAGTTTTTTAAGTTTAAATTAAATAAATTTGTATGATTTACAGTTTAGGGTTCATACCCAATTATCATTATTTTAAGATGTTGATGTTACAAATGATTAAATAGTGAATTACATCTCTACTTTTGCATATTTATGCATCTGAAGTGATTTTATATGTATTGAGGGTTGAATTTCACTATCTTGGCTAGAATTATGCAAGAATTTCAAGATTTTGATTATTGAGAGTGATTTTATGATAATTTGACATGAATTTAATCATGTGTTTGAAGCCCTAAGGATGAGCATTGATATTACAATAAGATGATTCCTTTAAGCATCTTATGCTTAGTTTATAGTTTGATTTTTTAGAAAAATTAGATCTTTTGATCCTCAGTTAAGATATGGAATCCACTTTACAGTTTTAATTATATTTATGATCACAGTTTTGATTATAGTTTAAAGTAAATAGATGTATACCTGGTTTTCATTGTAAAACCTTATACTTATTTTAAAGTGGATTTCCTACAAACTAAGCATACAGATTAAAGGGGGTAGTATTTAGCACAGAGCGGGAAGTGTGGGTTTAGAGCATCCTACTTCCCCAGAAGTATGAGCCAATGTAGGTACAAGTTTAGAATATATTCCATTTGTATATGGATACAGATATAGCTTGCGATCACTTAGATTAGGTTGTACTCCTTAGAAAGAGTATGACACCTCTCCCCAATGTGATGTTTTCCCATAAGGAAACTAGACGTTGTACACTATGATAGCTCACATTGTGTATGTTAGTTAGACGAACCTCCCAACTAGCAAAGCTTTACAAAATAGTTTTTAAAAGAATTCCTTATAGAGCAGGGTAATTGTGAAAAAAAAGAACAACAGAAGAGCTTTTAGAAACTAAGTGTAAAAGATCATGATTTTGATTAGATATTGTTTTACATAACTTATTTGCTATGAGATTTCAGTTTTTAGTTTACAGATGCAAAGGTTAGTCCCTTTAAACTTAGCTTAAATGATTTGAAAATGAACATTACTTTAGTCCTACTTATTTCACTAGAAAAAAGAGTAAAAGTATAGTTTTCATAACTAAATGTTATGACTCACTAGATTTATGCAGTATGTTTTACCATTCATGTTTATAATTTCTTTAAGTTTTTCAGATATTCTAACATTTGTGAGTCATGTACATTTAGCATGCATATTTTATGAATTTTGATAACTTTGACATATTATTTCTACTTATGCATTCACCCCACATGTTCAGTACATTCCAAAAGTGTTGATCCACATATATGTCTATGTGCTATATTATCTTATTATGTAGGTTCAGGTGCTCAGTTCCAACAGTGTGATTGCTCGTGAGCATCTCTATCTACATCCCTACAGTGATGACTCCTCATAGTTTGGGGATCCAGTTATTCAAATTTCCAACTTTACGGATTATTTTATTCAGTTATGTTAGATAGTTTGAGTCAGTTGGGGGTCTGTCTCTCCGACTCTCTAGTAATGGGATTAGGGGATTGTTCGACTATTAGATAAATTTCAGATTTCATGTGTTAGTTCTTCATATTTTCTTAGTTATGTATTTTCAGACATTATGTACATATAAACTCAATTCAGTTTAGAAAGTATTTTAGTATTTTCTCATACCGCATGCTTATATTACCTATTTGAGTTATCAGAATGAGCAACAAGCTTTCAAAGTTAGCTCAGGACTACTTGTAGTTTGAAGCATCATGTGGCATCTCGGGACTCATATTCAGGGTGTTACAACTTTATACCATAGGATTGGTTATGGCTTACTTGACATCTAGATGTTGAACTTGATACCTTAGCCTAGTTTTGGGTATAGTTTACCTAATTATGAAAATTGAGGATTAGAAGTGGGAACTTGAGTATAACTCCCTGAGTTTTTGGTCCTTGAAAATATTTAAAATTTTACTATCACTATACTGACTACAACTTACCCTATGAGCGGTCTTGACGAATCATTAGGATCCAAATCATAGCCTGACCAGTATGTGTGGCTATGTCTTCTGCTATGAGTATGAGTGGCTCACTACAAGTCATTAGGACTCATTACGAATCATAGGATGTCCAATGTACACAAACATAGTTCTGTATTACTACGAATGGACCCTACGAGTCACTAGGTCACGTGATGAGTCATGTTAGGTGATTCGTAGGGTCAACAATGTGTGTGTGTCCTAGAAACTATCTTGGCTACGGCTCATAGTGATTAGTAATAATGAATCCGTACGAGTTGTATAGTGGCCTGTAGTCAGTAACGACTAAATTTTAGCTTTTAATTTGAGGGCACTTTAGACAATTATCTTCTTACCCAATTAAAACCCCATATTCATAAAGTACTCAAAGCGATTATTTCTCATTCATAATGTAATTAAACATACTCAAAAATCTCTTAAAAACTTCAAGGTCAAGATACTTAGGGTTTCCAACATCTAAGTTATCCAAGGGCTCAAGGGTTGAATTCCTTCTATAAAAATTTGGTATTTCAGGCATGTTACTCTTCCCTAATTATTACTTTTTGAAAATCACAAACTTGCATGGTTTTGAATGTGGATTTTTAACATGGTTGAGGGTTGTGGAATGGTTTGTTCTTATATTGTTTTTCTATGATTTATTATGAATTATTGGTACTTTATTATGGTTTAGAACTTGTGGGGTGCATGGGTATGGTAAATTTACTAAGGGGTTACAGTTTTCCCCAAATTTATTATATGACTACTCCTGTGGTTTATTTGTTTTAGTAGTGGATGGAGTATATATGTGTTGATATTTTTTCCCTATAAGTTTAGCTTTTAGGTTTGAGTCCTATTTACGTTGGCATATTTTCCATATTGTGTTCCTTGAGCAGTACGTGATATTGATGTTCATTTTTGTATCGCCTATTCATTATATTAATGTTTCTATTGTTATTGCTAATGCTACCACTACTTGGGGTTGTTGATATTATTTGATATTATTGCTTGATGTAATTGATTCTCGCTAGGTAGCTATATAGACGAATGTTATCTAGTGTGACTTTTATTTTCTTGATATTTCTATTTAGTGGCTTGGGTTGATATAGCTCAATTTCATTATTTCTTTCCCATTGTGCGATGAGGCTGAGTGTGTTCCCTCTTGGTTAGATATGTTAGTTTTATTTGGGGATGTATTGTGATATCAAAGGCAAGTTGACTTTCCATTGTTCTATGTGGTTCTTAGGGTTACAATTTAGCCATATTGGCCATTATTGAGTTGGGGATTCTTAGACTTGCCTCCTGAGTTGTGAAGCCTTTTGTTTTGGCTATCCCTTCCAATATAACCCATTTGTGAGATTGACTAGTTTTAGGTCCATTCTTTGTGTGTGGCTATTTCAACATCCGATACGAATTTTGATATTGATGTTGAGATGTCATAAATTTATCTCTTGGATTTTTTGAGTTTGTTCCCTTATGATGGTTTACCTTGTTATTAGTATGGAGATTGGACACTTCTTTCTTGCTAAGGTATGATTTTTTCTAAGAGAGTTAGGGAGTTAGAAAAGGTGGGATTTCCTGTGATTGTTTCTTGAGTTGGAAAATTGGAAGTTCCTTATCTTTAGTTGTAGATTTTCTGGTGGTGATTTTGAATTTGACCGTGGTTTCGAGACTGGTATATTTCTTCTTTGATGATGTGATACTTGGGTGGATTTAGGAAATACCTGTTTCATAGTTTATACGTCCTAATGAGGCTTCATGGAGATTTTTTCCTAGATGATATGTGTCATGCCTACTCTTGTCGAGATGAAATATTGGATTGATTAGTGGGTTGGCTAACGTTACATTTCTCCAAGTTTCTAGAGTTTTGCCATTACTAGTGTGGTTTGCACTCATGGAGAGTTTTTTGAGTATATCTTGATAGTTCATGCCCTCGAAAGGATATGACATGGGTTAATTGCATTTTCAGCCAGTGATTCATCCTCTTGCATGATTTATATTTTGTGGCTATATTTCGTACCTTCTAGCTAATATAGAGTTGATTTCTTGTGTTTTCAGTCAATGGTTATCCTAGTAGAGATTTTTGTTCTTTAGATATGTCTCAATTATAGCTTGTTATGATTTATCTCGGATATGTCAGATTTGGATACTAAAGTCTATTTGAATGGTTGGTAATTATATAGAATTATTGGTTCACTTTTGACTTGACACCTTCGAATGGTGATTTGGAAGTTGTGAAAAACATAGAGTATGAATGCCTACCCATCTTCAGGTTTTGTTTGGGTAGTTGAAATCGAGCAATTTACCCTCGGTATTGGTTTGGGTAGTTGAAATCGAGCAATTTACCCTCGGTATTGAGATTTTAGCTTGTAGTTTTAGCGTTTGCATGCAACTTTTGTTTGGGACTTATCGCAGTTGAGATTTCATTTATAGTCTGGTTGAGCCTACTCCCTGGTTGCTAATAGGTCTTCTAAACTTTAAAGGTATTATAGTTGATAAATGTTTAGATGATAACCCACGAACCCAGCATTGGTTCTTTTAAATTTGACCTCCGGTTTCTATTTTCTTTGGGAATTGTTGATGATATATTCAGGGAAGTAATATATACTCTATGTGATTCAGCATGGCTTCATTCTCAGTGGATAAGATATCTTGGAGTGGAATTTTCAGTGATGAGTAGTTATGCCTTGATCTTCTGGGATGTCAGTTTAATTTTCATCCAGAATGGTTGCAGCATTGGCATAAAAAGCATTCCTTGATTATATCCATTTATATGCCTAGATAGCGCCTTATGAGCTTAGTCTCATGGTTGCATAACATTTTTCAGTGGATTAGCTTCAGTTCCTTGAGTTCTCTATTATGAGATTACACAAAAAAGACTTAGGTGATTTTCCTCCTGGTTTGTACAGGATAGAAGGTGTAAGATGGTAAAGAAACGTTATATTTGGATTTAGAGCTGGTAGTATGACTCAATTATTAGAATTTTTTTGCCTTATAAATCCTTGGTTGAATTATGACTGTATTGATATGGTATCAGTATATTGTGGTTCAGTTTGTGTGCATCA
>NW_025873729.1:842-1422 GCF_002878395.1 Capsicum annuum | reverse complement strand
AAGAAGAAGAAGAAGAAGAAGAAGAAGAAGAAGAAGAGGAAGAAAAAGAAAAAGAAGAAGAAGAAGATGAAGAAGAAGAAGAGGAAGAAGAAGAAGTCGAAGAAGAGGAAGAGAAAGAATAGGAAGAAGAAGAAGAAGGGGAGGGGTAAGAAGAAGAAGAAGAAGAAGAGGAAGAGGAAGAGAAAGAGAAAGAGGAAGAGGAAGAGGAAGAGGAAGAGGAAGAGGAGGAAGAAGAAGAGGAAGAAGAAGAAGTGGAGGAAGAGGAAGAAGAAAAAGAAAAGCAAGAAGAAGAAGAGAAAGAGGAAGAAGAAGAGGAAGACGAGGAAGACGAGGAGAAGAAGAAGAAGAAGAAGAAGAAGAAGAAGAAGAAAAAGAAGAAGAAGAAGAAAAATAAGGAGAAGAAGAAGAAGAAGAAGAAGAAGAAGAAGAAGAAGAAGAAGAAGAAGAAGAAGAAGAATAAAAAGAAGAAGAAGAAGAAGAAGACGAATAAGAAGAAGAGGAAGAAGGAGAAGAGGAAGAAGAGAAAGAAGAGGAAGAGGAAGAAGAAGAGGAGGGGGAGGAGGAAGAAGAAGAAGAAGAA
>NW_025873728.1:10851-70384 GCF_002878395.1 Capsicum annuum | reverse complement strand
CTTTCTATTCTTATTTTTAATTCTTTACGTTTTTCAGAAATAATTTGTTTTAGTTCTTTGTATTTTTGTACTTTATTCATTTAAACTATATTTATAATATTTTGTTGGATATCTAAATCTGATTTTATCATAATTAGGTGGTATGTATCTCATTCTTCTAGATTTTAAATGGATTATTAATTTTGCTTCAATACTAGATATTAAGGTAATTAGATAGGCTAATCTTTGTGGGTTTTCTTTTGTTTTATTTAGACTTATATATTCTGAATAATTACTAATTAAAGATTTTTTAATTTTTTTAAAAGTTTCTCTATTTTTAAATGGTCTTCTCATAATTAATTCAATCTAATCTAAATTCAAACATAAATTTAAACATAAATTCAAACATATATATTACTGATGTATTTACTGTCGTTTTAAGTAAATTCATAAAGTGAGACTTTCTTTATGTTTGATTCATTCCTTTGTGATTCTTCAACCCCCTTCCATGGCTTCTTTGAATTAAAGATTGTTTTTTTTTGAAGTGTATGTGGCTCGGATACAATAATAGAGCATCGAATGATTTTGAAGAATTTGACTTGCGTTCTCATTTCTATAAATGAGGAAATATGCCTTCTGATTTCTAGAAATAAGGAAATATATACATGAATTATGATCTCCTACTACTAAAATCTATTTTAAGAATATTTTGAGAATATATATAATATCTCCTAGAATATAACATATATTACAAATATAGATACAAAAAGTAAAACTACTATATTTACACAGATCTTGGGTAATACTTTCTAATCTTCAAATACACCACATTTTTACCCCATTCTCGTTGCTTCCATTCCCACCAAGCCACCATCCCACTCTGTAACCCATCTCCACCTCTCCATAGGTAATAGTTATCTAGATTAGGCAAAAATGCCTTTAAATGTATATTTCCTTCGTTTAAAATAAAATGACCTACTTTCCTGTTTAGTCTGTTTCAAAAAAGAAAAATTGTTTTTTTTTTCGGTAACACTTAATTATAACTTTTCATATATCATGTTTGAGATCACAAGATTAACAGATATTTTGATACATTTGACATAAGTTTAATCTATGACCACAAGATTAAAGTATTCCCTATTTTCTTAAACTCCACACCAAGTCAAAATAAGTCATTATTTTTTAAATTGTTAGGGTATTATTTTTTATTTATATATGAAATAAAAAAGCAAATGCATTATTTACTTTTCTTATTTAAAGAACATTTTACTTCCTAAAAGAAGCACACTTAATCAAGAAAAAAATTAAACAGGTTAAAAGTGAAAATTACGTGGAGGAGTGGTGATTTAGAAATTACTAATACTAGTAGTGGTCTGTTAGTGGAAAAAAAATAAAGCAAAGTATAAAATTTTCCTTCTTATTACTTCATCAATCCTTTATACAAAATACCCCTATTTATAGAAACCTAATACAATAATCCTATATAGTAAAAGGAAAAAAAAAAATTATGTACATCTAAAAAAGAAAAAAACAATATCTAGCATGTACCTAAAATATATTTACAATAATTGACTAAACATTTGCAATGAATCCCAAAATTAAAGAAAATATATTGAATCCCAACAATATTTTATTGAATCCCAAATATCCCTCCCCTGAATCCCAAATATCCCTCCCCACCCTCCTTCAAGTTGGAGGTGTGGAAGAGACACTCAACTTGCTTGGTTGTTGATGAAGCAAATGCCCCATCAACGACTTAGTAAATATATCGGTGAGATAGGAAAATGATTTTACATACAATAATGAGATTAATCCAGAAAGACACTATTGACAGACAAAGTGACAGTCAATTTCGATATGCTTCATCTATTCATGAAAAATCAAATTTTTTGCTACACGAATAGTGGCAAGGCTGGCCAAATAAAGAGGTACTGGTAAAGGAATTGAGATCTCGAGATCTTCAAAAATGCAAAGCTATTCATTTAAGTCTTCAGGTATCACCACTAGTCAGGTAAGCTCAGCTACGACCTCCTTATTGAGAGATACTCAGCTTCAGCTGAGCTGAGAGAGATGGATGTTCATTTCTTTGATTTCCATGAAATATGAGAGGAACCAAGAGAAATATAATACCCATTTACTGATTTTCATGAATTTGGACAGATATCCTAGTAGAAGTCACAAAATACCATTAATTTAAAAGTAGCCAAAACAGACATGAATATACCGCGACTCGAATCAGTGAGCAAATAACAAAGAACTCACAATGCAGGTTTAAAATAAGGTTTGCATGAATCTACATATATTGACTCAAATATTGCACTGTGAATGACAAATCAGGCCTCGTATGTGTTAGATAATTGAGTTTACCCAATAAATGCCATTATAAAATAAGATCTTGCATATAAATTCCTTGATTAGCCTATAGTTTGACACTGTGATCCAATGGAAAAGAAACATGAGATAAATGAAGAGTATCAAATTCTTTCAATAAATTTATTGCAAATTTTCTTTATGAAATAAGCATTCCCATAGATTCTCGAACAACTTCCATGCCAAGAAAAATGCAAAGGACCAAGATCCTAGATTTTGAACTTATGTCAAAAAAATTCATTAAAACTTGTAGTTCACCTTCATTATTGTCTATCAATAATATATCATCTACATACGCTACTACAATAGAGATAGAATCACCATACCTTTTTAAAAAAAAGATAATAGTCATTGAGCGAGTGACGTTAAAATTGAGAGTAGAAGCAAGCTTAGCATATCATTGTCTAAATGCTTATTTAAGACCATAAATAGATTTCTTCAACAAACTAACATGATTTGAAGAAGGTGGTGTAACACCGGATTGAAATTTCATATAAACTTCTTCATGAAGATCACCTAGAAAAAAAGTATTATTAACATCTAACTGAAAAATTCCCTAATTATTCTTCAATGCAATGGCTAAAATACATCCAATAGTAGTCATCTTGACTACTGGAGAGAAAGTTTCCTTATAATAAATGTCTTCTCTCTACACATCACCTATAATGACCAATTGAGCCTTTAGTCTTTCAATTCTTCCATCAGAGTTTTGTTTGGCTTTATAGACTCGTTTAGAAGGAAGTGCTTTCTTTCCAATGGGAATAATAATAATATCACATGTGTGATTTATGTGTAAAGATTCAAGTTCTTTTCCATGGCTTGTTGCCAACCAGGATGATGAGTTGCATGAATGTAATTGATAGGTTCTTGTGTACTAATAATAGAGTTAAGCATGACTTGATTATTAGAAGATAAAATATTAAAAGACAAAGAACTAGGAGTAACAGGACTGGAAAAATAGGTAGAAGTTATATATGTAAGGTGAAGTACATTACAAAAATAATCTTTCAAATAATAATCCTTTATATGGTCCTAGAAGATTCTCTTAGTATAGTTTTAACAATAGGTAATTAAGAAGAACTTGGAGTCATATCAGATGTGGAGTTAGTGGGAAGAACATCACTGAAAAACTTAACGGTAATTGAGACATAGTAGTGGGTAAAACTATTTGATCACTAGTAGATTCATAATCAATAAAGTAATCTAATAAAGAAAGGAAAGATTATGGTAGATAAGTAAAAGAATTTGATACATCCGATGAAAATTATAATACCCTCTATTTCCCTAAATTAAATTAACTCTTAGTCCATGAGTTATTCTATATAAAATATTTTGAAAAACTCAGTATTTTTTAGTTTAGAGCCTGCCAATGCATAGGAAATTCAGTTAGCTTTCCAATGATATAAAGTTCATCCAAATCTGATACTCGGGTGAAGACTTAGAACCATTTTAAAGACAGTGTGGCAATTTGGCAATCAACGTGTCGTGGAGGCCAGCCAAATGGTGATTGGCAATTTCTAGTGTTTCATCACGGTATTGGCGCATTGCACCAAGTCCTCAATTTATAATTATTCTTTTACCAGTGTTCCTATACGATCCCATCGCATTGCGGTGAACTTCCAGGTTGGATCCAGCATTGCAATGCGATTCCACCATATTATGCCAGCAGTCATATTCATAATTGTCAGTTTTCAGTGATACGACATGATAGCGCCACATCGAGTTAGAGGTAAAAGTTTGTTTTTTCTAGTGACACGACACGATAGAGCCGCGTCGTGTCAGGGGTCCAGGTCGGGTTTTTCCAGTGACGACTTTTAGTTATTCCCTGGGGTAAATGGATATTTTCCATGGCCCTAAGGAGTCAAATCACGAAAATAAACCCCTAAATAACCCATTATCTTATCATTTATATCCTTTATTCAAACATTAAGTCATTCTCTCTCAAAAAGGTGCAAAACCCTAGTTTCAAGAATTCAAGAACAAACCTAATAATTTCTTTCAAGAACTTCAAGAATTAATATTCAAAGGGATGTTAGGTGTTCATCCATGGGTGCCTTTAACCCATATAGTCCATGAATCTATTTTTAAACTACAAGATTGTTGAATTATGAACTCTCGTGCTTGAATTGAATTGACTTCATGTTTGTCTTATTGTTGGGTCTTAGTCCATGATAAACTTATAAATTTTCATGAAATAAATCATTATACGTGTTGAATTACATTATCTTTATGATAAACCCTTCAATTTTCAAGTTGATTGATGTAGCCATGATAAATACTTGTGTTGAATTATTACAAGAACTAAGAATGCTCCCCATATGTTTGATAAAATTTCTCTATGAATGAGTTAAGGACAAGTATACATCGTTATGTCTTTCAAGATGTTGCTATGCTTTACTTTTCATGATATCGAGTCCTGGGGGTATTTAATACATGAGAATCTAGCTGTTACCTAAATCTAGTGTCAGTTATAGAATAGCATCAGTCAAGTCATGATCATTAGAACTCAATCAGTTTTAGAACTCAGGAAAACTCAGTAAACTCAGTAAACTCAGTATTAGTCCAGTCTAGTTTAGTATACTCAGTTTAGTTTCTTTTAGTTGGGAGTAGGATTTAGCACCGAGTGAGCCTAAAGATGGGGACTCACCTACCAGTAAAAGGTGTGATCCTTGGAAGAAATCCTTGCGTTCCAGAACTACGTAGATAGCGTAGGTTAAGATATTAACCTACAAGTTGAGGGTTGATGAGGTGTTGTAACCTGCCACTTGAGGGTTCCACCATTCTTATTAGAGTACCTTCTAGGTGAGGGTAACTCTCATCTTATCATTACTCGTGGCACGGTACTTAGACCCTTCAAACTGGGGTCACAGGTTTGATGCCAACTCAGTTATCTTATTTAGGGCCTGTTGATGAAATGATTACCTCCTATATTTTCAGTATCAGTCTTCAGAATAAAACTCAGTTCAGTTCTACACAATTAGGATTGTCAGATACAGTCAACCTGTATCAGTAACTCATTTATTAATAACTTCAGATATCAGTTACTCAGTATAAAAACTCAGGACTTAGCTTCAGACAAGCATAGTCACAATATTTATTTATATGCATAGTAGTGCATACTCAATTTTCACAGTAGTATTTGTTATTTATGTACTCTCATAATCAGTTATTCTGTATCATTTAGTCAGTTATTGTTCATCCATATAAACCTTTGCATTCATCCTTACCTCATCTAGCATACTAGTATATTCCATGTACTGATGCATACTCTTTCTTTGCGCTATGATATCTCATTTCATAGGATCCGACGTTCAGGTTCCTGACTGCCCATAGACAGATTTATATTCAGCTAGCAGTGTCAAAGTTAGTACTGAGTCCTCATCTATTGAATATATTTTATTATTTTAGTTTCTTAGTAGATGCAGTATTTTAGTAGATGGAGTTAGTTGGGGGATTGTCCCTTCAACTCTATATTCAAATAGTTTAGTTTTGAGGCTTTTCAGACTAGACTTTTAGACAGTATGCAGTTTTCTAGATTATTATTATCTGTTGATAATCTGTATCAATATTTATAGATTTTAAACGTTATGGCATTTCAGCTTATTTTTCGCATTTATTTTAGTATTGTTATTCAGTGCTCAGAACAAATATCAGTCATGGGTAGCTTATGATCCTTAGGGATCGTAAGCACCGTGTAGCATCTGGGGTATAGACTTGGGGTGTTAAAAACTTATATCAGAGCCTAAAGTTCAACAGCGTCCTAGGGAGTCTAAAAGACGCATTGAGTAGAGTCTTTTGCATAGGTGTGTAGCGCACCATAACTATGGATAGGAGGCCATGAGTATGAAAAGTTTCCCTACTTTTAGTATTTATGTCGTGCGAGTGAGCATGAGCTCAAGGTAAAATCTTAGTCTAATTCATTTTTCCTTTTATTTACAGAACATGCCTCCCAAAAAGACTAATAGAAGAAGGACCAAAAATCAGTCAGAACCTCAGCCCGTTCAAGCAAATCCCGTGGACGAGCATGTCTCCCATGTAGAATTTAGAGCTATATTCACTACACTAGCCAATTTTATAACAGCTCAGAATGAACGACCAGCTGTTGTTCAGGCCAACCCAGTGGCAAATACTGTTGCAGCCAGGATTTGGGACTTCACCTGAATGAATCCTCTCCTATTCTCAAGATCTAAGTCAGAAGAGGACCTACAGGAGTTTCTTGATCAGGTTCAGAAAGTCATAGATATTATAGGAGTGACTTCCATTGAGAATGCTAATTTAGCTACCTATTAGCTACAAGATCTAGCTCATACATGGTTTAAGTAGTGGAAGGTAGAATGGGGCACAGATGCAAAGCCCATAGCGTGGGAAGAGTTTGCTACTTCTTTTCTAGATAGATTCTTTCCCTAAGAGCTGAGATAAGCCAAGGTGTTAGAGTTCATCAATATCAGATTGGGCAGTGTGAGCATGAAAGATTATTCTCTCAAATTTACTCAGTTAGCCAGGTATGCTCCCCATGTAGTGGTAGACAGTAGGTCAAGAATGAGTAAGTGTGTGTCTGGGGTGTCAGATAGTTTGGTTAAGGAGTATAGGACTACAATGTTGATTAAGGAGATGGACATCTCTAAGATCATGGTCCATGCTCAGCAGAAAGAATAGGCTAAGAATATAGAGAGAGAGGCAGAATAAGAGATCCAAAATAGGTAGCTTTAATTTCAATCAGCCTAAGTTAGAGGGCGGTAACTATTCCCAGTTTCACCATAATTCTTCAGTTCCATCTTCTTCCTCAGGCAGAGCTCCAGTACCTAAGTTCAAAAGTGGTAACAAAGATAGGGCGCCAGGCGCTAAATCTCAAGGTAGTGTCAGCAGTGCTTGAATAAATCGTCTATGTTAGATATATGGCAGAAACCATCAAGGTGTCTGTAGCTATGGAAGTGATGTTTGTTTAGGTTATGGCAAGCCATGCCATAGAGTGAGAGATTGTCCTCAGTCAGGTTCTCAAGGATAGTATAATCCTCCTTCAGCTTAGTCAGGTGACTTGAATTAGTAGGGTGCCGCTTCCAGTGCCACCAGTGGGCAATGCCTAAATAGGCTCTATGCATTTTAGTCCAGAAAAGATTAGGAAAATTCTCCTGATGTGGTCATTGGTATATTACAAATATTCCATTTACATATTTATGCATTGCTAGATCTAGGAGCTTCTTAATATTTCATAACTCGTTATATAGCCGTTAACTTCAGAGTCAGTCCAAAAATCCTAGCAAAGCCTTTCTCAGTTTCTACCCAATGGGTGAATCTATCATAGCCCGATGGGTATACAGGAACTGTCCGCTTATGATATCTTAGAAAGTTACTTCAGCAGACCTTGTAGAGCTAGAGATTGTGGATTTTGATGTCATTCTCAGCATAGATTGGCTCCATTCATGCTATGACTATGTTGATTCAAGAAATAGAATAGTTCATTTTCAATTTTCAAATGAACCAGTCCTTGAATGGGAGGGTAGTACCACAATATTTAAGGGTCAGTTAACTTTATACCTTTGAGCAAGAAAACTGATATCCAAGGGATCTGTCTATCATATTGTACAAGTCAAAGACTTTGTTCAGAGACTCCCAGTCTTAAGTCAGTTCCAGTAGTTAATGAATTCTCAGATGTGTTTCCTAAAAATCTTCCCAAAATTTCTCCCGAAAGGGAAATTGACTTCGGAATAAACCTTCTTCTAGATACTCAGTCCATATCCATTTTGCCATGCAGAATGGAACCAGCAAAACTAAAAGAGTTAAAAGAATAGTTGAAGGATCTCCTAGATAAGGGATTCATCAGACCTAGTATTTCCTCGTAGGATGCACCAGTCTTATTTGTGCGTAAGAAAGGTGGTTCTCTTAGAATGTGTATAGACTACCCTTAGTAGAACAGAGTCACAGTCAAGAATGAATATCCACTTCCCAAAATTGATGACTTGTTTAACCAAATTAAGGGTGCTGGTTACTTTTCTAAGATAGACCTCAGATTAGGCTATCATCATCTTAGAGTTAAGGTATATGATATTTTGAAAACAACTTTCAAAACCTGGAATGGTCACTTCGAGTTTCTAGTCATGTCCTTTGGTTATACAAATGCCCCAGTAGCTTTATTGGACTTAATGAATCATATTTTCAAGTAGTACTTGGACATGTTCATTATAGTCTTCATTGATGACATTTTTATCTATTCCCATAGTGAGAATGATGGCCTTAAAGTTGATCCTCAAAATATCACACTTCAGACTCTCAGAACTCATCAGTTTTTCAGCAAATTCAGTAAGTGCAAATATTGGCTAAGGTTAATAGCATTCCCTGGTCATATTATTTTTGGTGATGGTATTAGAGTTGTTTCTCAAAAGATTAAGGTGGTGAGAAACTGTCTTAGACCTTTCTCTTCATTAGATATTAAGAATTTCTTAGGTTTAGCTGGCTATTACCATCAGTTTATTAAAGGGTTTTCATCTATTGCATCCCCCATGTCCAGATTAACTTAAAATAAAGTCCAGTTTTAGTGGTTAGATTCTTATGAGAAGCGTTTTTAAGAGTTGAAGACTCGAGTCACCTCAGCCCCAGTCTTGACTCTATCAGATCATTTAGATGGGTTTGTTGTGTATTGCGATGCATCCAGAGTAGGTTTGGGTAGTTTCCTCATGCAGAGAGGTAAGGTCATAGCCTATGCCTCGAGACAACTTAAGCCCCATGAGAGAATTACCTTACTTATGATCTTGAGTTAGCAGCTGTAGTATTTTTCTTAAAGATTTGGAAGCATTTTTTTCATGGGGTGTATGTTGAAGTATTCACAGATCACAAGAGCTTGCAGTATGTCTTTTCTCAAAAATATTTAAATTTACGATAGAGAAGGTGGTTAGAATTATTGAAAGATTATGATATGAGTGTTCTGTATCATCTGGGCAAGGCTAATGTAGTGGCTGATGCTCTCAGTAGATTGTCGATGGGTAGTGTTGCTCATGTTGAGGATGATAAAAAAAAGTTAGTTCAGAAAGTTCATCAGCTTGCCCTACTAGGTGTCCACTTAGTTGATTCAGTAGAGGGTAGTGTATGGGTGCAGAATAGTTCAAAATCATCTCTTGTTTTTGAAGTAAAGGAAAAGAAGGATAGAGATCCCAGTCTTGTGAAGTTGAAAGAGTCAGTTAGAGATAAAAAGTTGAGGTTTTCTCCCAAGGGAGAGATAGTGTGTTGTGTTGTCAGGGTCATTTATGTGTGCCAGGTGTAGATGGCTTAAGTCAATGAATTCTTGCAGAAGCACATGATGCACGATACTCCATTCATCCAGGGGAACTAAGATATACCGTGATTTGTGGGAGATCTATTGGTGAAGTGTGATAAAGAGGGATATTGTAGAGTTTGAAGTTAAGTTCTCTATATATCAGCGGGTTAAGATTGAGAATTAGAAGCCTAGTGGGTCCATGTAGGAGTTTAATATTCCCTTATGGAAATGGGAAGAAGTGAACATGGACTTTGTGATGGGTTTACCTCATACTCGTTATTAGCATGATTCCATTTGGGTTATAGTAGATAGGATGACCAAATTAGATTATTTCTTGCCAGTTTATACTTCCTATTTAGCCGAGGACTAAGCGAAACTCTATATCAGAGAGTTTGTTAGGTTACATGGAGTCCCAGTATCCATCATCTAAGATAAAGGTACCCAGTTTTCCTCTCATTTTTGGAAAGGATTCCAAAAGGGTCTTGGTACCCGAGTTTACCTCTATAAAACCTTCCACCCTCAGATAGATGGTCAAGAAGAAATGACCATTCAAACTCTAGAAGATATGCTAAGATCCTACGTTATCGATTTTAAGGGTAGTTGGAATGACCACTTGCATTTGATTGAATTCGCATATAATAACAGCTATCACTTTAGTATTTAGATGGCCCCATTTGAGGATCTCTACTGTAGAAGATATAGATCTCCAATTGGTTGGTTGGAGGTAGGTGAGGCCGTATTAGTAGGGCCTGACTTAGTGTTTAATGCCTTAGAAAAGGTTTAGTTGATCAGAGAAAGACTTAGGGATTCCCATAGCTGAAAAAAATTATATTCATATGTGAGGAGAAAGGATCTCGAGTTTAAGATCAATGATTTTGTGTTTATAAAAATCACTCTCATGAAGGGGGTAAAGAGATTCAACAATAAGGGAAAGCTCAGTTCCCCGATATGTCGATCCTTACAAAATTCTCAGTTGTTTTGTAAAGATAGCTTATGAGCTCGAGTTTCCTGCAGATCTCACTTCAGTACATCCAGTATTCCATGTCTCCTACCTAAAGAAATGCATTGGTAACCCAGTAGTCATAGATCTTTTAGAGGACATAAATATTCAGAATGATCTCTTTTTTGAAAAGGTCCCAGTCCCGATCCTCGATCGTCTGATTTGTAGAATGAGGAACAAATAAGTTCCCTTAGTCAAATTTCTTTGGTGGAATCAATCCGTTGAGGGAGACACTTTGGAATAAGAAATAGATATGCAGATCAAGTATCATCATCTCATCTCTGCAAACTCAAATTCATCTTAAGCTAACAGTTTTCCTTAGCTCTACTCAATTCCATGTTCAATTATAGTTATAATCTTTGAATTCGTAACCATTGCATTTTCAGTCACGTATTCATGAATATGTTCTGACATGTACTCATGCATCAAATATGCATGTTCAGTATGAAAATTTAGCTTATTGGGAGCTTCTGTCATGTATTCCATGCATCATATATGCATGTTCAGTATAAGAACTTAGCTTGTTAGTAGTTCAGTCATGTTATCATGTTTTAATGTGCATGTTCAGTGTGTCAACTCTGTCTATAAGTGTTTTACATCTTAATCAGTCTTATTTGAGGATGAATTTTTCGAAGGGAGAGATTGTAATACCCTATATTTCCCTAACTTAAATTAACTCTAAGTCTATGAGTTATCCTAAATAAAAAGTTTTGAAATACTCAGTATTATATAGTTTAGAGCCTGTTAATACATAGGAAATTCAGTTAGCTTTCCAATGATATAAAGTTCGCCCAAATCCAATACTCGGGTGAAGAGTTAGAGATATTTTATAAGACAGTGTGCCAATTTGGCATTAAGCATATCGCAGAGGCCAGCCAAATGGCAATTGGCAATTTCTAGTGTTGCTCCATGATATTGGCACATCGCACTAAGTCCTCAATTCAAAAATGTCCTTTTTTCTAGTGTTACAACGTGATCCCACCGTATCGCGGTGAACTTTCAGGTCGCATCCAGCATTGCAACGCGATTCCACCAATCGCGCCACTAACCACATTCGCAATTGTGAGTTTCCAGTGACATGGCATGATAGCACTACATCGCGTCAGGGGTTCAGTTTGGGTTTTTCCGGTGACACAGCGCGATAGCGCCAAGGGTTCAGGTCGGATTTTTCTAGTGACAACTTTTAAGTCATTTCCAGGGATAAATGGGTATTTTTTCATAGCCCTAATTAGTCGAATCACAAAATTAAACCACTAAATAACCCATTATCTCATCATTTATTCACTTTATTCAAAGACTAAGTCATTCTTTCTCAAAAAGGTAGAAAACCCTACCTTTAAGAAATAAAAAACAAGCCTAAGAATTTCCTTCAAGAACTTCAAGAATTAACATTCCAAGGTATGTTAGGGTGTTCATCTATGGGTTCCTTTCACCCATAGAGTCCATGAATCTATTTTTAAACTACAAGATTGTGGAATTAGGAACTCCCATGCTTGAATTGAATTGACTTCAAGTTCATGTTATTGTTGGGTCATAGTCCATGATTAACTAACAAGTTTTGATAAAATAAATCATTATATGTGTTGAATTTCATGATCTTTATGATAAACCGTTCAATTTTCAAGTTGATTGATGTAGCCGTGATAACTACTAGTGTTGAATTATTATATGACCTAAGCATTCTCCCCATATGTTTCATAAAATGTCTCTATGAATGAGTTATGGACAAGCATACATCGTTATGTCTTTCAAGATTTTGCTATGATTTACTTTTTATGCTATCGAGTCCTGGGGGTATTTAATACCCAAGAATCTAGCTGTTTACCTAGCGCCAATGTTAGTTACAAAATAGTAGCAGTCATGTCACGTTCAGTAGAACTCAGTCAGCTTTATTACTCAGGAAAACTAAGTAAACTCAGTATCAGTCTAGTCTAGTTTAGTATACTCATTTCAGTGTCTTTTAGTTGGGAGTACAATTCAGCACGGAGTGAGCCCAAGGATGGGGACTCACCTTCCAGTAGAGGGTGTGACACTTAGAAGCAATCCTTTAATTCCAAAACTACGTAGCCGGCATAGGTTGAGATATTAAATCTTCCAGTTGAGGATTGATGAGGTGTTTTAACCTGCCAGTTGAGGGTTCCACCATTCTTATTATAGTACCTTCCAGATGAGGGTAACTCTTAGCTTTTCTTTACCCATGGTACGGTACTGACACCCTTCCAACTGGGGTCATAGGTTGGACCCCAACTCAGTTATCTTATTTAATGCATGTCGGTAAGATGATTACCTCCGACAGTTTTAGTTTCAGTCTTCAGAATAGAACTCAGTTCTGTTCTATAAAATCAAGACTATCAAATACACTACCAGTATTAGTAACTCAATTATTAGCAACTTTAGATATCAGTTACTCAGTATCAGAACTTAGGACTTAGCTTCAGACAAGCAAAGTCACAGTATTTATTTATATGCACAGTAGTTCATACTCAGTATTTAAAGCAGTATCAGTTATCTATGTACTGTCATGATCGGTTACTCTTATCGTTCAGTCAGTTATTGTTCATGCGTATGAACCCTTGCATTCATCATTACCTCATCTAGCATACCAGTACATTCCACATACTAATGCATACCCTTTCTTTGCATTATGATATCTCATATCATAGGTTCGAATACTCAGGTTCCCGACCGTGCATAGACAGATTCAGATTTATCCAGGAGTGTCAGAGTTAGTAGTGAGTGCTCATCTATTGAGAATATTTTATTATTTTAGTTTCTACGTAGATATAGTGTTTTAGTAGATGCAGTTAGCTAGGGTATTGTCCCTTCAACTCCACATTTAGTTAGTTCGGTTTAGAGGCTTTTCAGACTAATCTTTATGATAGTATTCATTTTTAGATATTATTATTATCAGTTTATATTCGTTATCAGTATTTATAGATTTTGAACCTTATGTCATTTCTGCCTATTTTCCACATTTATTTTTGTATTGTTATTAACTGCTTATAGTAGATATCAGTGGTGCGTTAGCTTGTGGTCCTCTGGGATCATAAGTATCATGTAGCGTCTGGGGAACACACTTGGGGCATACGAAAATATAGTAGAAGGGAAGGCAGATTGTGACATAAAACTAAAATATTCTTCATGAATAATAACATCCCAAAAATTTGTGATTTTCTTCTTTTGCAAATTTAATACGTTATATCCCTTCTTTCCATAGGGATATCCTATAAAAACACAAGGTGTTACTTTAGGATCAAATTTAGTTCTACTAATTGATAGAATAAATACAAAACATAAGCACCAAAAACGTTTCAATCATAGGATGGTTTACTCTTGAATAAAACTTTCAAAGGACTTATTGAATTAGTAATACTTGAGGGAAATCTGTTTATGAGATAAGTTACAGCTAAAAGGCATCCTCCCAATAGCTAATAGGAAGATGAGATTGAAATAAAAAATCTCTTGATGTTTATAATAAATGCTTGTATTTTCTCTCTTGTACTCCATTTTGTCGTGGAGTATAAACAAAAGTTGTTTGATGAATAATTTCCTTGGAAAGAAAGAAATAAGATTGTACTTTTCCATTTCCTAACTCAAAGACATTATCAGCTCTTATATTTTTAAATTTAGAATTGAACTGTCTTTCAACAATAGAAAGAAAAGATTGAAGGATGAAAAATTCATCAGACTTAGTACTCACAAGATGTGTCCAAGTAGCTCTACTAAAGTCATCAATAATCAAAGAAATTATTTAAAACCATCATGTATAGAAAATTTATAAGGTCCCCAAGTATCCACATATATTAGATCAAAAATAAATTTAGTTGAAATAACACTATATAGAAAAGATAACTCAGATTTTCTTGACATAGGACAAATAATGCAAGGAGAAGAAAAATTTGAACAAGATACCGAATTTGGAAAAACATTCTCCACATTATTTCTTGGCATATTCCCTATTCTGTAGAGCCATAGTTTTCCCTATACATTGAAAGTAAAAAAACTTCAACAAGAAATAAATCTATCTCTAAAAGAACTAGAAACGAAAACACTATGAGGATTAAAATTAGGCAGGCTCTTTGTAGAAATTTTAGGATGACTCGATTTGAGAATATATAGAACTTCTTGATCTTTACCAAGCTTTTGAGGGCTTTTCAATGAAGGGCCCTGTAACATGAAACAACTGTTAGGGGTGAAGAGAAAATTTTCTTGAGGTTGTTGCACAAGTTATGAATAGAAATTAGACTGAACCTAAAAGATGGAATATATAAATTATTTTTCAAGTTAGATTATGTAGGAGGGCAGCAGATCCTGAATGAGTAACTTTGACCCTATGTGAGTTGGAAAGAGTAACTGTTATAGGTTTATTAAGAAGATTAAAGATTTTAAAATATTTTTTTTTATCAAAAGTCATATACTCAGATGCTCCAGTATCTAATATCCAAGAATTACTGTCAATTGAAAACAAACAAGCATAAAAATTAAAGAACTTAGTCATACAAGTACATGTTATATTTGCAGATGCATCTACATTTCCTATATCTTTCTGATTCAACTTTTGTAAAAGTTGCAAGGGTTGTGCAACATTATCTTAGCTTAAAGAATTCAGATTCATGAAATTCTCTGTAGTCTGTTGAGATCCTTCTCCTGTGTTAAAAATATTGCTAGCAATAGGTCCCTTTTGATATTATTTAGAATTAGTGAATTTAAAATCAGAGGAAAAGCCATGAATCTTATAATAGTGGTCAATGTCATCTCCTATTTTCTTGCAATAATTGCACATTAGAGAACTTTCTTGATAGAATTTTCATCTTGAGTTTTATACTCATTGAACCTATTTTCCCCACTATTATTAACAAAGAAAGAGGCTGATTCTCCTTGATAAGCAGGAGTGGTAAGAATTTTTCTTTGCTTTTCATCTGGAGTAACAAAAGAGTAAGACTGGTGAATAGCGGGTAGAGGGGAAGACAACAAAATATTATTCTGAACACCTATGCAAGTTTCATTAAGACCTATGAGAATTTGAAGTCTCTCATCTTGATGAGCCTTTGCTTCTTTTTCTTTTGTTGCACATTCACACTCACAAGTACATGTTGAGAATATATTTAGTGCATCTAACTCATCCCATAGACTGTTCATCTTTGTAAAATAAGTAGAGATAGTGGAATTTCCTTGAATTACTACATTTAAATCTTTTTGAAGTTGAAAAGATTTAGCAATATTAGCTTGACTAAATATATCTTCTAGTTCAGACCTCAACACTTTAACACTTTGGAATATAAAACAAACTCATCAATTTCTTTGAAAGGAAAATTCAATAACCTGGATAAGACCATATCATTACATCTTGACCAAGCTTCTTGAAGTTCTGTATCAACATTAGGACAAGCTAGGGATCCATCAATGAATCCTAGCTTGTTCTTTGCTGAGAGAGCTATAATAGTTGCCCTTGTCCATCCACAATATCTTTCTCATCAAAGATCGTGGAAACTATGTTCATACCTAGATGATCATAAGGGTGACTGTAGAAAGCATGTGAAGAGTCCACTACATTGATTCTTGGGACGCAATCATTTCTTTTAAATTGAAGTGTTAACAATAGAAGGTTATTTTGAGGGTGATACAACATCAGTCATCTTTAAAAAAAATGACAAAGAAGAAGTTAGTAATTAAGGACTAAAATTAAAAAACCTGTCCCTGATTTCATACAAAAATAAACAAAGTAAGAATTTTTTCTTCTTATTACTTCATCAATCCTTTGACTAAATACCCATATTTATAGTCAACCTAATAAAATAATCTTACACAATAAAAAAGAATAAAATATTGTGTACATCGGAAAAGGAAAAAAATATCTAGAATTCACCAAAAATATATTCACAATAATTAACTAAATATTCACAATGAATCCCAACAAGGAAAAAATATTAAATCCTAATGATTAGTACACTCAGTTTTGACTAATTTCTTCCAAATAATAATCTCCATGCTTTTCATTTTATTTAAACTTTAGCATGCAAATTAATTTTTGTAAGTTTGCATTTATTTCAAAGATGGTCTTCAATAATAAAAAGGAAAGAGGCTAAATACTTCATGCACAGAAAAGAACATGTACTCCCTTAAATACTATACTTCTCTGGTAAATTTTACAATTGACAAGTGAAATTAGTCGTGATTCATGTGGTTATTAAAATTAATATATAAATTAAAATGATTTATTCTAAATATATAATTGAGATAGAAATTTTCTTAAAAATACATCTCTCTAATACGCATATTTAAGTGGAGCATTTTAAACACTTTTGAGAGATTTTCCTATATGAGAAAAATAAGAAAGAAGATGTGTGAAAGAAACAAAAGAGAAAGAAAATATATAAAGATTAAATCTGCGACCATCAACGGTAATACTAATAATTAAAAAATTAGTTAATATCTAATTCATGTTAAACATCACTATATATCAAAAATTTACTATTACATAATAAATTTCATGCCTTCTTTGTTTCTTTTTATTCTACCGTGATATAAAGTAAATCTCATTTCATCTTCAAATTCAATGCACAATTATCAAAAGGATATTTCATGTAAGGGGGAAAGGGCGGAAAAACACATAAGTTCATATTAAGATATATATGTCAAATACTTCCTTTTTCTATGATCTTGGTATACCCTCCTAATCTAGAGCTTCTTGTAGTTCCAACCCAGTTCCAATAATGCATTTCTCAGAGCGAGAAAGAGGAACTGCTTGATGTTGCATATTAGAACACATTAAATCTCGATAAACATAAAATTACTATATCACTATTCATGTAACATTTACATTGTAATTAAAATTTTCAATTAGTGATAAATTTTTTTTAAAAATATATATGTTCGCCAATTTTTTTTCAATATTTTAGAAGTACATGATTAAAATTTAAATATGATCAAACGTCAATTATGATTGTAATATATCACACCTAAAAGCTTTTATATTTTCTTTAAGAAAGTGTAGCCTGCATATTAAAGAGTCGAATGAATTATCATTTTGTAGATGCTCATGCATAGAAATTCGATCAATATAGTTCTTTTATAGGACGTCTAGTAGATCATATCGTTGTTAATTTCATTGTATAAATCTGAAACCGCAAGAAAGTAATAGTAATTTTTTTAAAATATTCATTTAAGATAATCTGACTATAAAATCCGAAAATATCACTACTCATGATACAATAATCTTAAGGAACATAACTATTAAAAAGAACATAACATATAACAAGCCTCATACAACAATAAAAACTTGGATTCAAGTAATTTAGGTATTAAAGGCTAATACGATCGAGTAGTTTTTAGTTTAATGACTTCTCAAATATTGAAGATGTTGATTATGGTGGGAGCAATCAAAAATAACAAATTGTGTTTGAAAAATAAATTTAACAATATCCCTTGTAGTAGAAAATTTTCAACAACCTCAAATTTAAGTACCTAAAAGAAGATCTAATAGATAATGGAGAAATACATTTTTAGATAATTAAGTTGTTTATCTCCAAGAACTTGATTTTGACATGGGACTGGAAGATGATCCTAAAACTATTTGTCAAGCGATATTAAATTAAAATTCAGCTAGATGAATCTTGTTAAGTTAACAAAGGGATCAAAATCAATTGGTTGTAAATGGTTTTTCAAAATCAAAAGTAATTCAAACGTAGCATATGAAGATATAAAGAACACGTATATGTCAAGGGATTCATCTAAAAGGAAGGAATAGATTTCAAAGAAATTTTTTCACTAGTTTTATCACAAGATTTCATTAAAATTGGTAGGTAAGGAATGTATTTCTCAATGGAGACTTTGAAGAAATGATATAGAAGGTGCAATCAAAAGCCTTTGAGGCTTAAGATTCAATGAACCTTGTATGTAAAATTAAGTTGTCTATATGTGGCTTAAAATTAGCATTCTATTAATGATACTGATGATTAGGTGAGAACCTCTTTTGATTTTAAGGAAAATGACGTTAAGTAGAGAATCTATGAATAAGTTTGTACGCATTCAGATATAGTGTACATAATGAAAATTTTGGGTTGATATTTAAGTAACCTGGAATGGTTCATTGAAAAGAAGAAATGTAACGCCCCAAGTCTGCATCCTGGACACCAGATGGTGCTTACAATCCCGAAGGACCACAAGCTAACCCATGAATGGTACCTTCTATAAGAACTGAATAATAATACTACTAATATGTGAGAAAATATAACTAAAGTGCCATAAGGTTCATAATCTGAATACAGATAAATATAGCAACTACTAATATCATCTGAAATCTGAATACCGTCTAAACTAGTCTAGTCTAAAAAACCTCTATTGAACTATCTTAATGTGGAGTTGATGGGACAAACCCCCAACTAACTCTGACTAATAAAATACCAAGTCTGTTGTAATACTGAAAAAGATAATATCCTTGATAGATAAGGATTCACTACAAATTCTGTTGCTGCTAGTTGAATCTGGCAAAGCACGGTTAGGAACCTGAGCATCCGAACCTACTATATGAGACATCATAATACAAGAAAAATATTATGCATCAGTACTTTGAATGTACTGGTATGCTAAGTGAGGTAGGATGATATATATGGGTTTATTTGCATAAACAATAACTGAGAGAATGATATGTATATAACTAAATGCGAGTATATGGATAACTGAAACTACTATAAATACTGATTATGCAGGACTATGAATATATATATATATATATGCTGTAACTGAGATCATACAGGATCTAAATGCGGAGTTTTGATAATTAAGTGACTGATATTTGAGACTTTTGATAACTGTATTACTGAAAAATGAGAGACTATTTTTGATAGTCCTAATTCTGTAGAACGGAACTGAGTTCCATACTGAGTCTGAAACTGAAACTGAAACTGTGGGAGTGTTCATCTAACCGACATACCCTAATTATAAAATGAGTTGGGGTCCAACCTGTGACCCTAGTTTGAAGGGTGTTAGCACCTTGCCAAGGGATACTAATAATACTAGTCCAACCTTAATATGGTAGGAAGACTCATTAATTATATATATATACATATGATTGCGTCAACCCTAGTCTGGACGGAGGACGTCTTACCCTACATTGACTACAGAGTTCTATAACGCAGGGACTGGTACTAAGGGTCAAACTCTCTGATGGTAGAAATGCCCCCATCCCTGAGTTTACTCAGTGCTGAATCCTACTCTCAATTGAATAGACACGGATCACTAAATTGTACTAAGCTTGAGTGAACTTACACTGATCGTGTTAACTGATTTAATTAGACTGGGTTCACTGATTTCTGTTACTGACCGAGTACTACTCTTCGTGACATTACTGAGACTATTCTTTTGCAACTGTAATTCTAGATAAACAACTAGATTTTTGTGTATTAAATACCCCTAGGACTCTATAGCATAAATACTAAAGCATGGCATGATCTTGAAAGCGTAACAATAATTGCTTGTTAACAATGCATTCATTTAGACATTTTTTCAAACACTTGAGACACATGAACTTGAACTTGACTGGGAACACATGCTAACATGTCATGATATCATTAGTCAATTCATATAGGAATTCTATAAAATACTTGGGGAGCATAATTAATGAACATGATAATGGTCAACACAAAAGCATAATAAATACAATACCAAACTTGCAGTTAAAGGGTTTAACATGAGGATCACATAATTCAACACATATGTTATCTTGATTTTCATGAAAACTTGTAATTAATCATGGATTGAAATCCAAACATCAATACATACATGAACACAATCAAATTCCAACATGTAAATCATGAGATAATAAACTTGTAGTTTAAAAATAGTTCTTAAACTCCAAGGGTGGAAGGAAATCCAAGGATGAACACCTAACATACCTTGATTGTTAATTCTCTGAAAGTTGGTGGTGATTTCTTAAGTCTGGGACTTGAAATTGAATGACCTAGGGTTTTGTTCTTGAGAGAAATTGAGAGACAATGAGTAATTTTTCCCTTAGGATAGTTTAATTTCATGTTTTAGGAATGGAAAAAGGTGGAGAAATTTACCCAAATACCCATTTAGACACGGATTTAATCACTGAAAAATGCACCCAGTGACGCGCAGACCGACATATCGCGTGGATGGGGTCGATGCAATACATAGAGATAGGTTGGCTTACTGGAATTTGCATACATCGATATCGCATTGGTCCACTATTTTTGACACCCAAACGTGTCTTAAACAACGTCTAAAAAATTCAAAACTCATTTGAGAACATCTATTGACATCTCTAATGAATCAATTTAAAAATTGACATTTTAAGGTCATAAGAGTTGAAAATAAAGTCATTAAAATATCGAGGACAAAATATAAGACAAGTGTCAATACTTAGCTTGAAATTTTCTAAGTCTGGAACATCTTTTGGTATGCTATATACATGACTGAAATGATTCAGATTTTGTGGGGTCTTACAATATCTCCCTCTTGGGAAAATTCATTCTCAAATGAGACTGACTAAGCTGAGAATACTGATAGACTGAGTTTACATACTGAGCATGCGCAACTGAAGTATGATTACATGACTGAAATTACTGATAAACTAAGTTTTCATACTGAACATACATAACGGAAGCATAATTACATGACTAAAATTATTAATAAACTGAGTTTTTATATTGAATGCATAACTATCATGTGGATCATATGCAATGGTAATTGATACCAAATTTGTAAAGGAAATCTGACCATAAAATCGAGTAATTCTAAGAAAGGTTATTACCTTGACCTGAGTTTTAGTTTGCAGAGAAGAGGTGAGTATACTTGGTCTGCATATCTGCTTCTGCTTCCCAAGTAGCTCCCTCAACAGACTGATTCCGCCAAAGAACTTTGACCAAAGGAACTTCTTTGTTCCTTAGTCTGCGAATTTAATGATCAAGGATTTCAATTGGGACTTCCTGATAAGAGAGATTGTTTGGAACATCAATACTCTCTATAGGAACTATAACTATTGGGTCACCTATGCATTTCTGTAGCAAGGAGACATGAAACACTGGGTGTACTGAAGCTAAGTCTGAAGGCAACTCAAACTCATAAGCTACCTTTCCAAAATGGCTGAGGATTATGTAAGGACCGATATATTAGGGACTGAGATTCCCCATCTGGCTAAATCTCTGCACTCCCTTCATGGGAGAGATTTTTAAATACATAAAATCACTAATCTCAAATTCGAGATCCTTTCTCCTCACATCTATATATGATTTTTGTCAGCTCTGAGCTGTCTTAAACCTCTCCTTAATTAACTGAACCTTTTCTAAGGCCTCAAATACCATGTAATTCCCTAATACAATGGCTCACCTACTTCAAACCAACCAATGGGAGATCTGCATCTCCTCCCATAAATCACCTCAAATGGAGCCATCTGAATACTGAAATGATAGTTGTTACTATAAGTAAACTCAATCAAAGACAAGTGATTAGCCCAACTACCCTTAAAGTTAATGACACACGCTCTTAACATATCTTCTAAAGTTTGAATGGTCCTTTTTGCTTGACTATATATCTGAGGGTGGAAGGTTGTACTGAGGTAAACTTGGGTACCAAGACCCCTTTGGAAGGCTTTCAACAAGTGAGAGGTGAACTTCGTACCTCTATTTGAAATAATAGATAATGGGATACCATGCAATCTGACCAACTCTCTAACATAGAGCTTGGAATAATCCTCAACTGAATAAGAGGTATGATTTGGAAAGAAATGAGCCGATTTGGTCATCTTGTCTACAATGACATAGATTGAATCATGCTGACAACGAGTGCGAGGTAAACCTATTACAAAATCTATGTTCACTTTCTCCCACATCCAAGTTAGAATACTAAACACCTGAATAGAACCACTAGGCTTCTGATGATTGATCTTAACTTGCCACCATGTAGAGCACTTAGCCACAAACTCTGCAATGTCTCTCTTTATCCCACTCCACCAATAGATCTCCCATAAATCACGGTACATCTTAGTGGCCCCTGTGTGAATCAAATAACATGCATCATACACTTCTGCAAGAATCCATTGCATCAAGCCATCCACACATGGCACACATAGTCTACCCTGGCAACACAACACACTATCTCTTCCTTGGGAGAAAACCTCTACTTTCTAGTCTCTGACTAACTCTTTCAGCTTAACGAAACTGGGATCTCTGTACTTTTTTTTATTTTGCCTTGGAAACTAAGGTAGATTCCAAACTATTCTACACCCATACACTACCCTCAGTTGAATCGATGAAATGAACACCCAACCTGGCAAGCTGATGAACTTCCTGAACTACCTTCTTCTTACCATCCTCAACATGAGCAACACTACCGATGGAAAATCTAATGAGAGCATCAGCCACTACATTGTCCTTGCTCGGATGACACAAAACATTCATGTCATTATCTTTCAACAACTCTAACCACCTTCTCTGACATAAGTTCAAGTCTTTCTGAGAGAATACATTCTGAAAACTTTTATGGTCTGTGAACACACCAACTTACACCCCATATAAATAATACCTCCTGATCTTTAAGGTAAACACTACAACTGCTAACTTAAGATCATGGGTGGAGTAATTCTTTTCATGGGGCTTACACTATCTAGAGGCATAAGCTATGACCTTACCTCTTTGCATGAAACCACTCCGTAGACCAACTCCGAAAGGATCACAGTACATAACAAAACTATCTGAACTATCTAGTAAAGTCAAAACTGGGGTTGTAGTGAGTTGAGTCTTCAATTCTTGAAAACTCTACACATAAAACTCTGACTACTGGAACATGACTTTCTTCTGAGCCAATCTAGACATAGCTGAGGTAATAGATGAAAATCCTTCAACAAACCATGGGTAATAGCCAGCCAAACCCAATAAACTCCTGATATCTGATGGAAAAATAGGTTTAGGCTAGTTTCTCACTGCTTTGGTCTTTTGAGAATCAACTCTAATTCCACCACCAGAAACTATATGACCAAGAAAAGGTACTCACCTTAGCCAAAATTTGTATTTACTAAATTTCTCGAATAACTGATGGGCACTAAGGGTCTGCAATACTATTCTGAGATGGTCTAGATGATTATGTTCACTGCAGGAGTAGACAAGAATGTCATCTATAAAGACTATGAAAAACATTTCCAAGTACTACTTGAACACTCTATTCATCTAATTCATGAAAGTTGCTGGGGCATTGGTATAAACAAATGACATGACTAGAAATTTGAAGTGATCATACTGAGTTTTGAAAGCTATTTTTGAAATGTCATATTCTCTGACTTTGAGCTGATGATATCCTGATCTGAGGTCTATCTTAGAAAAGTAACTGGCACCCTGAAGTGAAGTGGATACTTGTTCTTGACTGTGACATTGTTCAACTGACGATAGTCAATACATGTTTTGAGAGAACTTTTTTTCTTATGCACGAATAAAATTGGTGCGCCCCACGAAGAGACACTGGGTTTGAAGAATGCTTTATCCAAGAGATCCTTCAACTTCTCTATTAGTTCTGCTAGGGATATTTTGCATGGAAAAATAGAGATAAGCTGAGTATCTGAATGAAGGTCTATTCTAATATCAATTTACCTTTGGGGAGGAGCTTTGAGAAGATCTTCGGGAAACACATCTAGAAATTAACATGCTACTGAAACTGACTCAAGATTTGAGGTCTCAAAACTAGAGTCTTTAACTTGAATGATATGGTAGACACACCCCTTGAATATCAGTTTTCTCACTCTAAGGTAGGAAACAAGCTGACCCCTAATTTCGAAAGTACTACCCCTCTATTATATGACATGTTCATTAGGGAACTAAAAATAGACCACTCTTTTTCTATACTCAACTAAAGCATAGCATGAATGAAGCCAATCCATGTCGAGGATGACATCAAAATTGCTCATCTCTAACTCTGCTAAGTCTGCTGAAGTAACTTTCTAAGATACCATAACTGGATAGTTCCAGTATTGTAAGACCCCATAAATTTGTTTCGTAGTCTGAGCCTTAGAGTGTGTCAAGTGAAGTATAAATCTGGTCCAAAAGAGTTGAGAAATATTTTGAATCGTGTACAATTTCCCGAATATCAACTTTTTTTCATGTAGAGCATTGAATAAGATTTCCATCGATACTAATTTCATCAAAATCCAGCATCAAACAAAGAAGTTATGGGCTTTTTATAGAAAGCAGTCAAAAATGCTCAGGTGCGATGGCCGCTGATGGACCGTTGAGCTTGCGACAGACCATCGCCCAGCTCGTTGTAACCAAGGAAGTGACTCTATTTTTAGACCAAAGTGCAATTGCTAGGATTAAGGACCATCGAGGCTGTGATGGATCGTCGCTGGAACCGTCGTGCTGAGGTAGTGTGGCCTCATCCTGGCCAACGTGCGATGGACGATCCGATGGACAGTTGGGTTTGCAATGGACTGTCGCTGGCACCATCACATTGAGGCAGTGTGTTTTTGTTTTGACCTCTGTGCGATAGACGGTCCGACGGACCATCAGACTGAGCATCGGACCATTACTTCGACCATCGCAAACCCCATTTAGCGTTTTTAACTCATTTTTAAAAATGGATTTTTGGTCATTTTCCCACACTTTTCAGCCCCTATTTATTCCGATCAAGGCTCACAATATCATTTCTAATCTTCAACATCAAAACTAGGGTTTCTACAAAATCAAAACCCTTCCTTCTTCAAGAAAAATTAAGAAATTAAGAATCTCTCCAATAGCTTTCAATAAAGAGTTTCTCTAAGGTTTGTAGATGTTGATTCTTGGGTCCCTTTCATCTAAGAATCTCAAGAACCCTTTTCTAAAATTCAAAAATCCTATGCTTGGGGGTTTTCATGATTCATGTGAGTTGAAATTGATGTTCATGCTATTATTGAGTTTTGATTCATGTTTTCTTACAAGGTTTTAAAGCTCTGACCCTAGTATGTCATATTCATGTGATTTTCATGATAAACGCTCTTTCAGTTGCTTACTAATTAATGTTTTCATGTCAATTAAGTGTTGAAATTGTAGAATAAGCAAAGAATGCTCCCCATATGATTGATAAAATGCTTATGTGAAGGAATTAAAGCTATTATAGCATGTTGACTAAAAATCCCCAATTGTGTGCAAGCCCATGCATGTCAAGTGTTTGTTGAAAAGCCTTAGTGAATGAATTGTGACATGATATCATGAAATTCCCCAATTATGTCCTCTTTGATACATGCTAAGACTTTAATACATGCCAAGTATTTTGATGCAAGACCTTGTTGAATAGAGATTAATCCAATAGCATGCCCCCCAATGTTATTACATGATTAGGATTCCTAAATGCTTGAAGTGATGCCTTAGTGATTGTGATGGTGAATGATTGTCCATGGTCTTGATTATTCAAGAATTGTTATGTTTCACTTTTATGTTATCGAGTCCTGGGGTATTTATAGCCAATAATTTAGTTATTGTCTAGAGTGCATGTTAGGTTTTCACGATAATTCTAGTTGAGCCATGATTCTCAGAACTCAGTGAGTTATAGAACTCTGTATTCTCAGATAGATAAAGAATGTAAGAAATCTCAGTAATCTTTGTAATCACTGTAATCTTAGTATCGCTAGTAATCTAGCCTCAGTTCTGTACCCAGCTCAGATCTAGTAGTATTCAAGTGTTCAATTCTGACCTCTATAGTAATTGAGTACTCTATTCAAATCTTAGTGTCATTCAGTTAGATAACGAAATTCAGTAGTATTCCGCAAAATATAGAACTAAGTGAATTCATCTTAAATCAGTTAGATCATTTGAAAAATATGATCAGTATCAGATTTAGCTTAGTTTATGTTCAGTTAAGAATCAGTTCAGAGTCTTTCAGTTAGGAGTAGGATCTAGCACCGAGCGAGGGCAGGGATGGTGGCCCCCCGTTAGAGAGTCAGAGTCGTTAGGAGGAATACCTGAACTCTAAAACTGCATAGCTAGTATAGGATCCAGGAGTCACCTATCAGGAAAGGCCGGTCACCCGTCAGATAGGCTTGACTATGATATGCCTTAGGCTTGACTTCCTGCGAGGGTCACCCATCCAATAGGGTTGACCAGAGAGGTCTTTACCTTTGGCACGGTATTGACACCCTTCCAGCTGGAGTTATAAGTTGGACCTCACCAGTTGAGATTCGGGGCATGTTGGTTAAGTGACTACTTCCCGCAATTGTAGTTTTAATATCAATCTTTAGAAATTAGGACAGTCAGATACAGTCATCTATCTCAGTAAGGAACTCATATAGTTCTATTGATTCAAGGACCACCCATCAGATAGGCTTGGTCCCATATAAAGTTATTCATTATCAGATCTAGAGACCACCCGTCAGATAGGCTTGATCTCTATCCCATATTCACTTGAGTAATTTCATTATTAGATTTAGAGATCACCCATCAGATAGGCTTGATCTCAATCTTATATTCGGTTGAGTAATTTCATTATCAGATCTACAGATCACCCATCAGATAGGCTTGATCTTAGTCATATATTTAGTTGAGTAATCTCATTATCAGATCTAGAGATCACCCGTCAGATAGGCTTGATCTCAGCCTCATATTCAGTTAAGTAATCTCATTATCAGATCTAGATATCACCCATCAGATAGGCTTAATCTCAGTCTCACATTTAGTTGAGTAATCTCATTATCAAATCTAGAGATCACCCGTCAGATAGGCTTGATCTAAGTCTCCACACCCCTGTCCTCCTTCCACTTCTTAAACAAAGTATGAGCTATTTCCTGCAACAGATAAATAGCTAAGTCATCACTCTCACTCAAAGTGACACCCATAATATTTGTCACCTTCTGCACACAATATAGAAAATTCCATAGATCCTCCTAAGACTTAGATCTGACAAACAATGAAGGACTAATCCAAGTGAAGTATCAGATCCTTATTGCAGCGTATTCATCACTGGATTAGATGGGGAAATAGTATGCTGGTTATTTTGAGCAGCCACAGAATGGGCCAAAGCTGTGAAAGTGGCCCTGAATTTGACGTGAGAAATATGTTCAATCAAGGGATCTTCCTGAAAATGTAGTGGTGCGGGATGATCCCCATTTCTTCTTCCACTATTTGGTTTAGGAGGCATTTTCTATAAACAGATGTAGGATGAGTTAGAGAAAGGTAATTCAATAGAGATCATGCTCTTTCGTATGACATGAATACTTAAAGAAGGGAAACCTTATTAAAACATCTCGTAGCCTCTTTGTTGAAAGTGTGGCTTGATCCAAACCCATGAATAAGATTCTAATCAATGGGGATTTTAGATATCCTAAGACACTTTAAAACCTCTGGCACTCAGATCTTAAGTTTCACCATGATAGAGGCTATCCCTAGTCGCGACACGGTGCTTAATTTCATAAGTGACCCCAAGCTAACCCATCATTTGGTACCTATTGTGAGCACTGAATAAAATAATGATAACATAACATATGTGGAAGCGAAATAGTTATAAATACCAATATGTCTGAATTACTGATAAAAGAGACTAAAAACAAATCTAAATACCTGAATATCCAGTCTGACTATCTAAAAGCCTCTAGGACATGAGGAATTTATGGGACAAACCGCCAACTAAATCTGACAAATTGAACATAAAGAAATACTAAAATAACAAAAAATAACTTGTCCTCGATAGAAAATAGCTCACCACTTCTATTGCAGAGAGATACTAGCTGAGTAAGGGCAATTAGAGAACTAAGCATCTCAACCTATATTATGAAATAAAAATAACACAAAAGAAAGTATGTGGTTAGTGTTTTTAATGTATTTGTATGTGAGTTAAGGATTAACAAAAAATACATAGGGATACTTAACATGGATGCATGAATAGGTAAAAAGAATTCAAGACTAAGTAAAACATGTACTGAGATAATCTATAAAACTGATTGACTGAACAGCTGATAAACTAAATACTTTGTCATGCAAACCTATACTGACATAACTTGAGTACTGAACTAAAACTATAGGAACTATCATATTACAACATGCCCCAATTTGAGCTAATCGGGGTCCAACCTATAACCCGAGTTGGAAGTGTGTCAGTACCTTTCCTCAGGTACTGACACTAGATGTGTGGATCTAATAAAATGATGTCCCAAAGGAATAGGGTGCCATCCTCTACTAGCAGGTGACCCTAAGAGAGTGGCAACCCTCAACTGGAAGGAAGACCTCTGAAAACCAACGCTAGCTTTATAGTTTTGGAACTCAAGGACTATTACTAAGGGTCACAGCCTCGACTGGATAGTGAGCCCCCATCCCTGTGTTAACTTTGTTCTAAATCCTACTCCAAACTGATTGGACACTAGTTCTGATTGAAGTCAATTAGATATCACATCTGATAATTCACAACATGAATATAACAAACGAGTATGATTATAATAATCATGATTTGTCTGCTTGTTACTTGTAATTCTGAAATATTTGTAAACATATAGATATGGTGTGTTCATAACCTACCTGCACTGAATTATACTCTAAAAATCATAACATCATTTCAAAGACTATAAGCAAATGCAAGATATAAAGACCCAAAACATTGTAACCTTCACTAAACTTATGAAATCTATGAATATGTGGATGTGTTAAACTTGGGAGGACAACATTCTCACATGGTTTAATTCATAACTTGATATTTTAACATGGTGTCAATTGAATATGATATGGGTGATCAAAATTCAAAGCATATAATAACATAATTCACACGGGGAAACATATTTACATGGCTTGAATTTAAAACTACTAAGAAATCATTGAGTAAATTCATACTTAGCATTTAAATTTCATGAAAAGACAATAAAAAATTCATACTTGAGAAAAAATGGATTTTTGGGACTCAATGGGAGGAAGAAACCCATTGATAAATACCACATATATCATAATTTCTTGAATCCTTGAAGAAAAAAGCTTAGAATTGAAATCTTGAATGGTTGAATCCTTAGGAAGAAATCTTGAAACTATGTTCTTGTGATTAGGGATAGATTTTACATATGATAATTAATGGGGAATGGGAAAATGATGCCCCTCTAGGGGTTTTAATTTGTGAATTAAGTATTTTAGGAGAGGAGGAAAGACAAAAATGCCCCTTTAGACTTGAATTAAAATTGCAGGAAGATACATCCTCCATGGCACGTAGGCTATTGCAGAAACTAGCCTCCGTGACACAACGTGTAATGCAGAGGTCCATCCTCTGTGACACACCAAAATCGCAGAGGTATTCTACCTCCGTGGTCCAAAAACACCCCAAACCTCTTTCAAATATTCCAAAACTCTCCTAGATGACCTTTTAACATCCCTAAACACATTTCAGCTCAAAAATTGACCTTTCAAATTTAGGAAGGCCAAAAATAAAATGTTTGCATTCTTAGGGTCTTAAATCGGCTAAGTCTTTTGTACTTAGTATGAAATTAAGGCCATGGATCCCTTTAAACATGCGTCTAGGAGCTGGAAAGTCTAGAATCTTAAAGGGTATTACAATATCTTTACTCATAAGCCTAAGCCAAGATCCTTTCCTGTATCCCATCAACATCAAGAACATACAACCTTTCTTAATACCTCAGGATAGCATCTCCCCCAATCTCGAAAGTCATAACCATTTTCTGACCCATATCATCCTTAATTTGCATTAGTATGGGATCCAAAAACTTTTTCTCCTTTACCTCATCAACTAGATATAATTTAACCACTTTCTGAACAATTACCCCTCAATCCTTAAAGTCCAAGACATGAACTCCTAAGTTAGCTAGACTATGATTATACTTCACTAATCCTCTTTTCTCCTCCTCAACATGAGATAGGCACCCTATAGACAACCTTCTAAGAGCATTAGCAACAACATTAGCATAACCTAGATGGTTTTGCAAACTTATGTCATAATCTATCACGACCCAAGCTGAGGCCCTGGCCGCAATGGGCATCCCAAACCACAAAGGTCTGAAAGACCCCATAGAATACTTTTAACATGACTCAAACCTTGGTATATGTAGTATTGGTACCACAAGAACACATGTACTGTAGGTCGCCCCGATAACCCAACAAAATCACTAATAATAATCCACAAGTGTCAGATGGATCTCATCTATAAAATAAGAATAGCGGAAATATATGTTTAATAGCCAATGTTAGACAATATCTACCATTTTATTAAAAACAACAGTCTAGCCAATATGTGTAAGTCCACAGTTATCCACAAAACCTCTAAAAAACTTTGTCAAAGATATGTCAGGACAATCCCCTAATAGTAGCCAAGTACCAAACCTATAAAAGCCTATGAGATAAAGTAGCATAACTATGAGAGGAAGGTCTTTCGGAGTATGGAAGCTCACCACTTCAAGGTCAATGCACGAGTCCATTTGAACACCTAATCACTGCGTAGTAAAAGAAGAAGATGCTCCGATGCCTTTGTCGCATGGGAACGTACCGTTCGGAGATGGTTAGTGGTTAGAGCGCTAGCATGTAACTCAAGGATAAGGATAAAATAACATCACTATTCCATCCAAGTTAATATACATCATATTCACACATTTATCCTTTCACATAGATATATCACATTCTAATCAAATTATCAAAACTTAGTAACATTCTCAAATACTTCAATCATATGACACAAAGTAGAGGACTCCGACATTCCATGATTAGGTTCATACCATCCCTTTTAGGTATAATACTTTAACAAGTTTCACATATCATTAATCAAGGTGCTTCATCCATGGTTAAACTTCATCTAGCAAAAGGACTGCAACCACATTATTATTTATTGGAACAAAGGCTTTATCCACATACAATAATTACTTAGGCATGGAACTCTAATCATCTGATCACATATTCAACAAGGCATGGGACTCTAATCACATGCTCTCACATTCTCTTAGGTATGGAACTCGAGCCACATGGTCACATATTTCACTAGGCATAGAACTCTAATCATATGCTCACGCAATCACTTAGTTGTGGAACTCTAATAACATAATCGCAGATTCGAGTGGGCGTGGAATTCAAATTGCATGCGAACACGTTAAAGTGGGCATGCAATTTTATCTGCATTCTTACCCATTAAAGTGGGCATGAAACTCTAATCATATGATCATACATTCAAGTAGGCATGGAACTCTAATCGTATTCTCACAAGTTCAAGTGGTCATGACACTCTAATTATATGCTTATCAATTCAGTTGGATATGGAACTCTAATTATATGATCACAAATTAAAGTGGGTATGGAACTCTAATCGCATGCTCACACATTCAAGTGGGCATGAAACTCTAATTGTATGATTACAATTTGACATGGTATTTTAACCTCAAGAGATCTCTTTAAGAAAGGGAATCCAACACATTAGATAAGGGCTTTCGACCATAAGTCATTTCATAAGGCAAGGGACTATAGCTAAAAGCCATCACATCGCCGTCATTAGTCAACATTTGAACTCTTAACCCACAAGCTCATGCATTGGCATCCATATAATTCTTTACACAAATTATTGCAATATCACACATTCAAGAGCATTAGCTCATTTAGCCATTTCAACACCATCCACAACCGCATGGTCCTTATGGGAGCCTTCATT
The DNA here is from genome assembly GCF_002878395.1 of Capsicum annuum. Classification (NCBI taxonomy): domain Eukaryota; kingdom Viridiplantae; phylum Streptophyta; class Magnoliopsida; order Solanales; family Solanaceae; genus Capsicum; species Capsicum annuum. The sequence goes on along the minus strand of NW_025873728.1, from coordinate 38,198 downwards.
GCTCAACCATCTCAATACGTCAATGCCTCTATTCAATTCATCATGCAATTCAATTTGTGGTCCTCAAGACCTACACAAACAATTTATATTTTGAGTTCAAGTTTAGGGAAATGAACCCTTCTTATTAACCATCAAACCAACATGATTAAATATTAATAAATTACATGGCTAACCACACAAATACTATACCAATTAGCAACCATTCATACATAAAGGGCTATTACCCCATTTAAGCCACAAGATAATGCATTACATGCTTAACAAGGCTCTTATTAACTATTTTCATGTATTCACGATTATTATAACTCAATAAATCACCAACAAGGCCTTAACCAACCATCTAAAAGTATTAACATATATTTAGACATCATCATGACTCATTTGTGTTCACTAGACCTTTTACCTAGATAGACATTTGGCCTTCACAAGATCATTTGACCACTCATCATGTTAACAGGCCAAATGCTTTCATACAAAACACCATTTATTTCATTTGCGGTCATCAATACCCACATTATCATTCAAATTACAGTAGAAATCTTACACCACATTCTCACCACATTTGGGTTCAACACCCTAGTGGCTTCCTCGAGCTACTAGTTCTTCCATAGAACCCTTACTAAAGCTACTCCTATCATTCACAATTGGCAAACTTACCAATGCAAGATTCCTATCGAGATGTCTTCACAAGTCAAGGAGCCTAAAAAACCTATGTCCTATAAGGAAACAACCATCAAAGAATCACCTACACATTCTCAGACATAAAGGCATAAACAACTGGGGGAAATGGAGTTCGATCTAGAATATAACTCCAACTTATAGGAAACATTGCCTATTCTTTATTAAGACTACATAGGGACTAACAAAGCGGGGACTAAGATCTCCCCTTACTAATTCGCATCACTCCCTCCATGGGAGACACGACACCATAGGTACAAAGCGCTTCCTAGTAACCACCTAGGTCCCAAATGAGACCTATCCCGATGTAACATACCAAAAAGTGGAGTTGTTAGGTATGGACACCAAAAGACACACCACCGTATACTTTATGGGGAATCCACCATAATCCCTTTATTAAGATAGATATCAAGAACAAGAAATGCCACTAATTCTAACGAAAACTCACCCTCGGAGAACATGGCATACCGATGATGATTTCTTAAAGTTTACAACATGGCACAAAGGTGATCTACATGACCCATCTCCCTCTTAGAATACACTAAGATATCATTAATGAAGATAAAGACATCTATCTCCAAGAAAAGATGGAATACCTTATTAATTAAGCCCATGAATGTCCCCGAGGTATTGGACAACCCAAAGGACATGGCAAGAAACTCATTAACCATGAAAATGGATTCTCATGAAGAACCTCAAAGTTGAGACCGTTAACTTTGACCAAAAGATAGAAACACCCCTTTGATATCAATGTTTGAGCTTTGAGATAAGAAATAAACCTTTCCTTAGGCACTAAGAAACCACTTTCCCATATAATGACAAGCTCATGAGGGAAATTAAACACAACCCTATGGGTCTGACAATCTAATGAAGCATAGCAATAGTGCAACCAATTGATCTCTAGGATGACATCTAAATCGACCATGTATAACTCTATTAAGTCAACAAGAGTATCTGTACCTTCAACAAATATCACCCCTCCCCTGTAGACTCTTTTAACAACCATAGAGTCTTTGATTGGGGATGAAACAAAAAAGGGAACCAACAGACTAATTGGACCATAATCAAGATGCACAACCACATACGGAGTCACATAAGAAAGAAAAGACTCTGGATCAATCAAACAATATACATCATAGGGGAAAAGTCTCAACATACCCATATCATCATTAGAATATCCCTCGGACTCCTGAGGGAAAGCAAAAGCATTGAGATATCCTCGATAAATATTAGAGCTAGAAGCGACACCTCTAGTCACAAGTGCTAGAGACGTGGTAACCAACAACCTTTATCTCATCCAAGCGGAAGCCACTATAGGACACTCCCATTGCATGTGGAGCAATTAACTGCATTTGAAACACCAATATTTTCCTTTCTCACAATAACCATGATCTGCTCGACTATAAAATTAACAAGAAGGGTAGGTGAATACAGATTGGGCTCTACCTGCCTAATATTGGGAATTTTATGCCCAATAAGCATCACCAGTCTGAAGGCGACCTTCTTCTAATGGATTTTGGAAGGGAGCATTAGTCATGGAGTGAAAAGTAGGACCCGCTCAATACATCCTCCTAGACCACTTCCACCAACCATAGCCAACTAGACAAAGGAGCATTAGAACCCAATATTTTGAGGAAACTGAGAAGAAGTGCCACCTCTCATAGTGGGGTTAGTAGCAACAGGTAGAAACCACAAGAACAATCAGATGTCAGGAAACTTGATCAGGTCTAAACCCTAGAATTTGGAAGAACATTATCCATATTGCCCCCAATTGGGACAGAAAGGCTTGCTTGAGCATCAAATCTCCTTTGATATAAGATCTGAAAGATGAGAAAGCAAAAATAAGAGGAATCTAAGACCTTAGACTCTATATAGCTTGAGATAGAAACAAAAGAAAGGAAAACATTCCTAAATGCCTTATAGCCTTTCTCTTATATGCGTGGCGTGCTTCACACCCATAAAAAAGAGTCTACTTAACACAATTTTATGGGGCTCCCAACAGAAGATGAACCTAGGCTCTGATACCAATGTTACATGACCCAAACCTTGGGCCATGTCGTATGGGCACCTCAAGCACACACGTACCAGACGTCGCCCTGATAACCTAACCTAATCACCAATAATAATCCATAATGGTTGGATGAATCTCGACCATAAAATAAGAATTGCAGAATTTTAAGTCTAATTGCCAATATTAGACAATATTTACCCTTTTATTAATAATAACAATCTAGCCAATATGCCCAAGTCAGCAATCATCCACAAAACCTCTAAATAATTGTGTCAAAGATATGTCAGGACATGTCCCCGACAGTAGCTAAGTACCAAAACTATACAAGTCTATGAAAGAATGTAATATGAATATGAGAGGTAGGTCTTACAGAGTATGGAAGCTCACCACTTCAAGGTCAATGCACAAATCCTCTTGAACACCAGCTTACTGTGTAGAAGAAGAAAAAGATGCTCTGATGCCTACATCATATGGGGACATAATGTCTGGAGATAGTTAGCAGTTGGAGAGCTAGAATATAACTCAAGGATAAGGATAAAATAACATTACCATTTCCAAAAAGTCAATATACAACATATTCAATCAATTCACATATTTATCCTTACACATAGATATATCACATGCTAATCAACTTATCAAGACTTAATAACATTCTCAAATACTTTAATCATATGACATAAAGTAGAGGACTCTAACATTTTACACTTAGGTTCATATCATTCTCATTCAGCATATATCTTTAACAATATTCACATATCATTAGGCAAGGTACTTCATCCATGGTTACACTTCACCAAGCAAAGAGACTACTCATGTAGTTATTTATTGAAAGAATGGCTCTACCCATATACCACAATAACTTAAGTATGGAACTCTAATCAATTGATTATATATTAAACTACGCATGGTACTCTAATCATATGCTTTCGCATTTGCTTAGATATGGAACTTTAATCACCTGGTCACACATGTAACTAAGCATGGGAGTCGAAGCATATTCTTACACATTTACTTAGGTATGGAACACTAATCACATGATCACATATTTAAATAGGCATGGAAGTATAATCGCATGCTTACATGTTCAAGTGGGCATGAAACTCTAATCACATGATAACACATTCAAGTGGGCATGGAACTCTAATCACATGCTCGTATATTCAAGTGGTCATGAAACTCTAATCATATGCTTACCCATTCAAGTGGACATGGAACTATAATCACATGATCACACATTCAAGTGGCATAGAACTCTAATTTTATGCTCGCACATTCAAGTAAGCATGGAACTCTAATCGCATGCTTACACATTAGGTGAGGGATTTTAACGTCAAGAGATTTCTTTAAGATAAGAAATCCAACCATAAGCTATTAGATGAGGGACTTTGACCATAAGTTATTAGACGAGGGACTTTGGCAACAAGTCATTTCATAAGGAAAGGGACTCTAGCCACAAGCCATCACATTGCCATCATTAGTCCACATTTGAACTCTTAACCCACTAGCTCATGCACTGGCATCGATATCATTATTTTCACATATTAGAGAAACACCACACGTTCAACAACTTATGGACCTTCTAGAATTAATCATTGATCAACCATATCAAAAGGACAATGCCTCTATTCAATTCATCATGCAATTCAATTTGTGGTCCTCAAGATTCATATAAAGCATTTACAAATCAATTTTAGGTTTAGGAAAATGAACCCCTCTTATTAACCATCAAATAAACATGGTTAAAGATTAACAAGTAACATGGCTAACCACACTTACACAATACCAATTAGCAAATATTCATACAAAGAGGGCCATTGCCCCATTTAAGCCATAAGCAAACATATTACATGCTTAACAAGGTTTTTACTTCCCATTTCCAAGCATTTTCTATTATTATAACTAAATACATATCCAAAAATGCCTTAACCAACCTTCTAAAAGTATTCACATTCATGTAGACATTATCATGACTCATTCATATTCACTAGACCTTTTACTTAGATACACATTTGTACTTCACAAGATCATTTAAGCACTCATTATGTTAATAGGCCAAATTCTTTGATACAACACATCATTCATTACATTTAAGGTCATCAAGACCCACATAATCATTCACATTACATTATCAAGCTTACACCCCATTCTCACCAGGTTTGGGTTCAACACCGAAAATAAGTTCATTTTTATGTTTAAGGCCTAAACCCTTATTAGCCATTATTCCAACAATATCATCAATTACATAATACATGACTCACGATACCTTTTACAATATCATTCATCAACTATTTATACATATTAGGCTATTTATATCACTAAACACATCACCAATATTTTACTAGACAACTCACTTATACATTTTCACAAACACTTTATGTGCATACCTTCCACAAGGCCATCTTCATGGTAGCAATCATTAAGATTAGGGTTAATTAAGACACCCATGTTAAACAACATACAACAAGAACCCACATATACAATCTACCATTAATAACATGTATTAACACAAGTATAAGAAAGAATCATCATTATTCTTTGATTGGTAACAAAACCCTTTTCATTTAATTCAAAACCACCATGTTTACTAATACAAGTATGAAATACATGGGTTTATAGTTATTTAAATAGGGGAAGATATACATGACTTAAATAATATGACACACTAACAATCTTGACTCTCTTTTGCCTCTTGAAGACCTCTCTTGAAACCCTAGCCTGATGGTCTTAAGAGAGTGTTTAGAGTGTTTGAGTCTTGCAAATAAAGACTTAGGAGGCTACAAGCCCTTATATAGTGAAATGACTTAGGGTTTTAGGAAAAAGAATGATTAAAAGGTCCTTAATAAAAATCTAGAAAGTACACTAGCACAGGGGTAATGACTCCCCTATATGATTTACCTGGAAATCATGACCTAGGGTATGAGTGGTACCCTAACTAGTACCCTAGGCTTCTCCTAGGTCAACCACACTGGTTAAGGTACGACAAGATACCCTTGAGTCATATCCAAAGGGTATGACTCATGAAATAACTTGTATACATCACCTATAATCAAAATAGTCTACTTGGTTTGAGGCCTCTCTTCAAGGTTGAGTTGCATATGACTCGTATGCATTGGTTACGATTGAGGAAAGGTAAAACCATATAGAAACTAGTATACTACCTTAGTATTCTACCTAGGATATGGGAGGGGAGGAGGAGAAGGATACGAATCATGACCAAGGCTATGACTCAAGCCTTTTATTTGTGCCCACCTAGAGACTCTAAAAGTTGTTGTTCTTTCAAAGGTTCAAGTTTAGGTGATTCAATTCTCCCCCACTTGGACCATGTATCCTTGAATGAGGGGCGAGGAAAGCATAAACATAAATTAACACATCAACATAAATCAAGGCAACCTTTACACAAGTTAGAAAGAACACACAACAAGGATACAACATAACACATATCATGATCATCACCAACCAACCAATAGTTTTTGCAAGGCCACATTCCTAGGTATTTCAACTATCATAAGCGTAATTCAAATAAAGCAGAAATGTTACAGGTACAATAAAATTCAGGGAAAAACTTATAGTAAAATTATGTCAATAGTGTTATGACAATACAATAACCAAATCTCTTATACGAAGACTTTACTAAAACTTAATTGTCTAGGCCAAGACAAGGACAGTAGGACCATAAACTGAAAGAAGTCAACATATGAATTAATCCTTCCAGATGATGGATGGCTCACCAAAGCCTATTATATCCTAATTTTCTACTGATGTGATGGACCATGGGAGTGTGACTCAGAATATACATTATGAGACAATGCAACCACCATGAGGTTGGTCAATACTTGGAATGTATTGGTATGCAGAACAATCCAAAAACAACATATATTTCATATAAATTAATTGAGAGCATTGTGAAAACAATTTAACATAAGAGAATTCAAAATACATGGACATAACTAAAGAAACCTAATGCAAATAGTTTAACACCAAGTACATGGATAGAAATAAATTTGAAGTGGGGTCAATGTTGTCACCAAAGTAGTCAAAACTCTTTGTTTTACTTCTGAGCTAGATGGTGTCCAGACCTTGCCACCCACGGGCTATATGGGGCCACCATTAACTCGGCGGTCAAGTCTCCAATCCATGTTTTCTGCAAGGATTAGAAATTTATATGATGGTATACAGTAATTATCCCCCTTCTGGGACAACATACCATAGTCATCCCCCTTTTGGGATAACCAAACATAAAACCTGTGTTGGCAAAACACGGTTTTACGCTATAAGTTATCTGTACTTGTGCCTTATCAATTTTTTATATATCCCTCTTTAAGGCCAATTTTAGCCTCTTAAAACCATGTTTCATATACGTAATATTCCTTTATTTCATTTTAAGGGCATTTCTTGATAGGTATCATCACGTCATGTTCATAGCTCTTTCATTCAAAAACATGTTAATGACCATCAAAAGATTCAAATACCAAATAAGAGTACATATTTCAAATAGCATATAGAAACTTATGCAAAAACATTCTCTTTTGAAGACTTTATCATATGGTGTCCATTTCTTGCATAAATCACATAAAATCCTTTATTTAATTATAAAAGATTATTTAGAACATAATAAAAAACTCTCTCTTTGATCATAAAACCATGTCAAATCACCATTTATTGAAAAGCATTTAACTCAACTCTTTAATCATGCATTTGAACAATCCTAAACATTTTAAGGTAAGTAGATTTCATCATATGAGAGGAAATTTCATAAATCATGCTGTAAATTAAATTCTTTACACTCATAACTTATATACAAAAGAACATAACTCAAGTTTATGGAAAAAGCCCCATAGTAAACATATAATTTCATCATAAAATAAGGTTCATGATGCATTCTCTTCAAACCGTTTCAATATCCATACCATATGCACATAAACACTATTTATAGTAACATAAAACATATATTTTAAGCCCATGAATAGTAGGATAGTTCTATATACCATTTGATGGAGGAAAATTGAAGAAAACCCTTGAGTTGGGAATCCACAAGATTTAGAATTGAGAAATTTCTCTTTGACATTCTTGAGAGGAAGAGAATAAGGTTTGGAAGCTTTTTCCTTAATCTTAAATGAATTTAGGGTTATATGATGGATTGGGTGTTCTGGGGTGTAAAAGAACCATTTTTCCCTTGATTTAAAATGGAAAAAATGAATTTTAAAATGTGGGAAACAAGGATCACACCGCGGTCCCAAAAGCATAAATTCAGACTTGCGAGTGATGCACCAATATTGCCTCGCGACCCTAGTAGCTCACCCTGGACAATGTCTCACTAAAACGCTCATAATTTTTTATTCAGGACTCGGATTGAAAAACTGTCAGTTTCCTTGGAAAGAACACTCAAAGGGTTGTAACTTTATATATAATGGGCCACATAATTTATTTTTGGAGTAATAGTAATTGAATGTTGACCCACGTAAAATCACTAACTAAAACTCAACTGGTAGGAAAGTGCTCAACTTTGAGCTAGGAAATATTTAGGACTTAAATCCATCTATGAAGACGTTACCACCCTAAATAATTATTATTCACACTTATTTCTAAAATAAAATTATAGGGTTCGGGTCTATATATGTAACGCCCCAAATTTTATACCTGGAACGCTATACAGTGCTCATGACCCCAAAGGACCACAAGCTAACCCATAACTGATAGCTGTGTCTGTATATTGTATGATATACTGTACAATGCAGAAACATGAACTGAAAGGCAATAAAGTTCAAACTGTAACATAATATTTGATAAAATATAATATCTGGGATGGGGTATAAATGCCCAAAACAAAATTTTCTAAACATACTGTAGTCTGAAAAGCCTCTAAAACATAACTGTCAGAATAAGAAAATAATGGGACATGTCCCCAACTAACTCCGACTAAAGCACTAATTAAATTGATAATAAAGAAATGATCATGTCCTTGAAACATGAGGACTCACTGCTAACTCTGATTGTGGAGACTGGAATGCTACTGATGCTCTGGAGCTCCTCATTCTGAACCTATGGTATAAGACACCATAGCAAAAATACGTCAGTACTTTGAATATATTGGTATGCATGTGAGGTAGGATAAAGGTATGGGGTTCATATGCATGAACAATACTGGCTAACTGACTAATATGAATATGAGAATACATGCATGAACATATAGTAACTATACCTGAGATCATACTAACATAAGTTTACTGATAAATAACATGACTGATAACTGAGTTCTGTTGACTGATATAACTAATAACATGAGTAACTATATCTGACAGTCCTGAATCTGATAGAACTACTTCAGTTCCGTACTATTTTGAGTTAACTTTATCTGAAAGTCCTAAATTCTGTAACTGAAACAGTGAGAAGTTGTTATCTAACTAACATGCCCTTAATATTCTATTATGGCTGTGTTGGGGTCTAATTTGTAGTCCCAATTAGAAGGGTGTCAATACCAGGCCACTGGTAAGGACAATCTATGAGTAACCCTCATATAACAGGCAACTCTAGTGAGAACTGGGGGAACCCTCATATAACAGGTTAAGCCACCTTATCTACCCTCATATAACAGATTATAATGTCTCAACCAACGCTGGCTACGTAGTTTTGGAATGCAAGGATTGCTTTTAGGAATCACACCCTCATATAATAGGTGAGTTTTCATCCTTGGGTTTACTCGGTGCTAATTCCTCCTCCCATCTGAATAGACACATATCATGGATTACTAAATTGAACTGGATTGAATTAACTAAGTTCTGTTGATTGATAGAATAGTACTAAGATTACTGAATTTCTGAGATTTCTTGAGTTACATGACTGACTGAGTTCTATGGATCATGGTTTGACTGAGGATACCGTGAAATCATGAAACTAACTCTAGGAACACAACTATATTTTTCGAGTACAAGTACCCCCAAGACTCGATGGAAGGAAACTGACAAGGCATGACATTCTTGAATACATGACTAACATCAACAATCCATAATACAATAATTAAAGATATTTCATGGGCATTTGAATATCATAGCTTGGTACGTGAATAAGATAGCATGTACACATAACATAATTTCAATACATAAGAATAACATTGAAGTCATTTTGGATCACAATTTAGCTATAGTGCATAATTTCTATCCTCCTAGACATTTTATCGAACACCTTGCATGCACCCTTAGGGCATAGGCCTAAACATCAAATTGACACATTATAAATAACTCAATTAATGGATTTCACTCACTTGCTAAAGTAGTTTCATGAAAAAAACATAAATATTCCCATTTGGGAATCATATAACAAGATAAACATAGTTATAACCAGCCCACAACATAAATATCATGATTCATAAGTTAAAAATAGGGTTCTTGATCTTTATGGATGAAAAGAATCCATAAATCAACACAACACATACCTTAGTTCTTGATTTAGCAAAGACTGATGGATAGATTTTCTTGAAATTAAATCCCCAATTAAAACCCTAGTTTGTTCTTGGGAGAAAATTGAAAGAAACTAGTATGTTTTGGGTGAAAATGGATAAATCATGTGTTATTGGGTTTAAATAGAGGTGAAAAATTGACCCTTATAACCCTGGACGTGTCTTTTAAAATTAGTGAAAATTTTCTGACCTGGACGCCTGGCGCAATGTGGCGCTATCGTGTTGTGTCAGTAGAATTTTACCATTGGCAAATAGAGGAATGGCCCAATGCAGAGCCATTGCGTTGCCACTTTATTTGTGAACTAGAAGTTTGGCGCGATGTGGGAAAATTGCACTAAGACACTGGAAAAAGGACAATTGCCATTTTAGCTAGTGATGCGGTGTGCCACTGATAAATATGGCACTATTTTTCGATAGGAACTTGAAATAGTCATAACATTTTACCCAGTTATCGGATTTGGACGAATCTTATATCGATGGAAAGCTTATTGAATTTCCTCTTGGAATAAATAGAATTCAATTTATAAGCTAATACTTGAAATTCTTAGGAAAAAATTAGTTAAGAAACTTCGGGGTATTACAATGTACATATGAAATACGATTCAACTCTAGCCCAAAAATGTAAGGTGTTACATTATCTGTCCCTTGGGATCATTCATATTCGAATAATGGGTAGGGTCTTATTAAAGCTATAAAAGTATAGAATAAAGGATGTGACTTAACATAAGGAATTCCTCCTCAACAAAATATGTAAAGGCATAAAAAGAGCATCATGATAACTCCTAGTGAATCATGTAAGCACAAAGCGTGAGATAATGAGAATTTACATAGAGATGACTTTCCACATGAGTTTAATGGATCATAATCATCACAATATAAGGCATGAGTAGGTCTTGATTTATATGATACCTGATATGAAATAAGGTTTTGCAGGACACACGAATAGAGGTATCCTTCAACTTACATAATACAACTAATAGACCTTAAATTTAGTAATACTACTCGACTATGCTCTATAAAATAAATAACAAAATTAATCATTTCTAACATACAATTCCCCCACAACACACCAAACTACAAGAGTTTGGGTCATGTTGTATAACACTTCCATGTTGAAGCCTAAAACATCCAAACTGCCTCAACTTTCTACAGATTCAACTTGATGCCCTCACTAGAAACAAGATGCCCAAGAAAGGTCAGAACACTTAGCCAAAATTCACACTTAGAAAACTTTGCATATAACTTCTGGTCCTTAAGAGTTTACAACACAATTCAGAGGTGATTTCCATGGTCCTCCTAAGTCTTAGAGTAAACCAAGATGTCATGAGTGAAGACTATAACAAACAAATCTAGAAACTGCCTAAATACTAAATTCATTAGATCTATGAAAAGTCAAAGTATTAGTCAACCCCGAATGACATAACCAAAAATTCATAATGGCCATACCAGATTTGGATAGAAGTCTTGGGAATACAAACTTGCCTAATTTTCAACTGGTGATATCCCAAAGCGATATCAATCTTAGAAAAACACCTAGCACTTTGAAACTAGTTGAAAAGACCATCAATCCTAGGAAGAGGATACTTGTTTTTCACTGTAACCTTATTCAACTAATAATAGTTTATACACATCCGAAGAGAAACAACTTTCTTTTGCACGAAAAGTATAGTAGCACCCTACATAGAAATACTAGGATGGATGAAACCCTTATTAAGAATATCTTTTAACTGCTCTTTTAGCTTTTGTTGTTCAATTGGAGCTATCCTATAAGAAGGAATTAAAATGGGATGGGTATTCGGTAGAAGATCAATCCCAAAACCTATTTCCCTATCGAGAGGAATCCCAGGAAGATCATCATGAAAAACTTCAAAAAGTACATTAACCACCATGATAGCTTGCAAAGAAGGACTCTTAGAATAAAATCATTTACATGAATTAGATGATACAGACAACCTTTTGAAATCAACTTCTGAGCTCTAAGATAAGAAATAAATCTCCCTTTGGATACTAAGGAAATCTCCTCCCATTCAATCACTGGTTCATTAGGAAGATGAAAACTAACCTTTTAGCTCCTGCAATCTAGAGGATCATAGCAGTAATTAAGCCAATCCATCACAAAAATAACATCAAAATACACCATATCAAGTTCTATCAATCCTACCAATGTCACCCTATGATAAATAGACACCACAAAACCCCTATAGATTTTTCTAGAAACAATAGAATCACTCATGGGAGTAGACATAGAAAAGTGGTTAAAAATATTTTCAGGACCAAAAATAAAAAGTATAGCCGCATAATGAGTCACATAATATAGGGTAGAATCCTGATAAACCAAATAGTAAACGTCACAAGAGAAGAGCTGTAACATACTAGCAATAATATTGGAGGATGCCTCAGATTCCTAATGAGTAGAAAGAGAATAAAGATGGTTCTAGCTAGTGCTGACACCTGAACTAGCTCCTTTTGGTGCAGTAGCCAAAGAAGCGGCAATCGGGACCTTATTTTCTCCAGTGGAAATCCTAGCCAAAGGATAATCTCATTGCATATGACCAAGTTGGCCATAATTACAATAGAAATTTATCTCCTCCTCATAGTACCCATAGTGAAGCTGTCCACTAAAATAATAAAGAGTATAAAATGGGACTGAATAATCTCCACTAGCATGAGACTAGGCACTCTGTGATTTAGGACCACTTCTAGCCTAAAAATATGATCACCTGAAGTTATAGGATAAGGAGCACTAGCTATCGAATGAGAATTCCCCCCAATTCTTCTTCTTATTGCACTGCATACTATCTTTCTCACTTTCTACTGATTTATACCCTTCGCTGAGTATCTAAACTTGCTGTTATACCTCTCTCCTATCTCTACCTTATTTTTTTCTTATACTCCACCTGTTGCATATAAAACACCAGTCTGGATATGTCCATATCATTATTCAACATAGCAACCTTACACTCTAACACCAAATCTTGAGACAAAATAAAAGCAAACTTCCTTATTCTTGACCTCATATTAGATACAAACTTTGAAAAATGATGAGCTAGCTACTGAAAATTCAAGGGATAATCCTTGACACTCATCTTGCTCGTATTTAAGTTCACAAATCTTTATCCTTAGTTTCCCTCAACTCTTGAAGAAAGAAGTGATTAAGAAAAGAACCTGAAAAGTTATCCCATACCGCCAGTTCAGCATCTTCACCCCTCATCATTTCCTACTCCTCATACCACTAGTAAGCCAGATCTTCTAAATCAGTAGTATACATAACCTGGAAAATCTTCTCCATCTCATCAATAAACCCTTAAAGATCCTCCCCAACCTTATAGCTTGTAAAGAGTTAGGGGATTTAACCTCATAAACTAGCCAAGCTGAGTGACCTCAAATAAACTAATAATAGGACAAACATGACCAGGTAGATGGGATTGTGATGCCACTAGAGCAAGCATATGAATAGAATAACAGAACTCTACATTAGATATATTTCTCTAAGGTGGTTGAGCATAAGTATCACTATCTCGAGAAGCCCAAGGTGACCAGTAAATACTGGTGGAACCCTATGTGGAGTCATAAATTAGGAGCAGTGACCCTAGATTAGATATGTACTCCATCAATAGGGTAAGTTCCCTCCACATTCTCCTCTGGTGGGACAGATTTTCCAGCAGAGTTTCTACGATCATCAGATCTTTGAAAAGGCGTGATATAAAATTCAAGTAAGCCAGGAGTTAGAAGAGTTCCATAGAAGTATACTCTATAACCTAAAAATATAACTTAAGAAAGGGAAATATTCAAAAATTCCTTGTATCATCCACCTTATAAGTGTGGCATACTACACACCCATAAAAGAAACTCTACTTGACACATATTTATAGATACCCAACAACCTTGAACCGTGATATAATACCAAGCTTGTCATGACCTTAACCTATGCCTGGCTGTGATGGGTGATAACGGTCAAATTACACTCTAGAATGGGTATAAGCGATCGTTGTCAAATAAAACCAACTAGGTTGGGGTCGAATACCACAGTGAATTGGGTGTGAAGTTTGATTTGTTTACAAAATGCTTTACTGATAGTTTACTATTTTCGAAGGATGGGGGTTTAAGTTTCACAGAAAGTCAGATGTCACTTTCAATACTTTAGAGTTTGTAATTAAGATAAATGGGAAACCAGAGCTATGTTCACTTAGTTTTTGGGAGTTGACAGCTACTAGGTAATGATTGGGATTCTTGAAGTATGTAGAACAACAGACTATTATTAACTATGATACTTTCTGAGTTATCTCTCAACCTCTCCAGACAATTTATTATTTAATTCTCTCGAACTTAGGTAACTTATCTATTTCCAAAAAGATGTTATCTCAGGTAGATTAATCCAGTTACGAGATCAATCATTAAATAGAAGATTGGTAGCTTTCGAGTCCCTGTTGATAATTCACGACCTCTAGTCTATTTCTCCGTTAGAAGCAAATAAAACCTAAGGCATAATCCAATGTTTGCAACCACTAGATTTCAGCTAAAACAATGGAATTTCAAGATGTTCTACTATTGTTTGAATTCGTTAAACACCTAGCATTACATCAAACCCTAATCCATGGATCCCATAACTTCATCTAATGGAATTAACCGCTCATGATTTGCTGAACAAAATAACAAGTTGAATTCATGATGATAAGGATCAACCTACAAATAGATGAAAAACAACAATTAGTTCCTTTAATTTAATCACAAGGTGGAATACCAAAAATAGTTGAGAAGAAATAAGAAGAATAATTGATGAAAGAGAGCAATATACGTCCCTCTCTTCTTAGAGTTAATTTCCCCTAGATAATGACCAATCCTTCTTAAAAACCCTAAAACAAATCTCTAAATAGTCAAACCTAATTATGGAAATAGAATTAAAATTTTAGTTTTCTCTTCGGATTAGACAACAATGCTTTTGACGGCGTGTCAGAAACCTGACCACGTGTGCGAGATATCGTCAAAGATTCCAGTGAATTGTTATCTTCTTACTCTTCAGATGGTAATACTGATGGCATGTCAAAGATCTTGATGAGGCTTGCAAACTAGCATCACACTTCACTAGAAATGAACATACCCTGCCCTCTGGTTCACAGCAATTTTGACGAGATGTCAAATATTGACGGCCCTTTCGAACCATCATCACAGCTCATCTAATCTTCTCAGGTTTTGTATAATCTTGACGGTGACTTTGATAGCCTGTCCCATGTATGACAGTGCTTCAAAATGATCGTCAGATACATTTCAGCTTATTTCTACCATATTTTAACTGTTTTATTCTTCTTTCCTTTGGTTTCTTCCCCGATCACTTGTATCTATATTAACACACAAAAATGATCAAAAACAACAAAAGTTGATTAAGACTTTGCAATTGTTCAAAGTTAAAAGGTTCAAATATTTTAGCATCGGCTCACACATCAACACCCTTAACTTAAACAATTGCTTGTCCTCAAGCAATCAAAACATAACTAGGAGTAAAAAAAGTATAATTGGGCAGCTAACTACTCTTATTAGTTCAGAATACATGCACCATCTCCATGATCGATCAAAATAAAATCAACTGTGTCTAATATTTGAAAACAACCATGTAACTCACAAGCATCTAGATATGGCAAAAATCTCAACAATAACAACCTAGCACATACCCAAATTATAGTCTCCGAACAAAGTAGTTAATAGCAACATACATGGTGTGCCCTCACAACAAAGAAATTCCCTTTTCACTTAGATTTACATGTATTAACATAGGGATGAACATAAGACTCACTCTCAGAACGAACATCCAACATTGTGCATCGAATGCCATAGACTTGCCCTTATAGTCAGTACCAAAGTCTTCAGATAAGTCAGTTAGGATCACTATAGGTCTTTTATAAGGTTGTAACGTAGGCTAGGGTCTGGTATGACATTCAAAGGTATTTCATGGTGACTACACCTCTTTGGCACTACATTAACTCATGGGGTTTCAACTTTTGACCTTCTTTTCTTCCCTCTTTTATTTGTCAAGTATACTCAAGATGGGTGCTGTCTGTTCACGCATTAGATCAACTTTTTCAGTTTTCTCTTTTCTATTTTCTTTTTTACTGCACCCAACTTGTTATTCATTTTCCTTATTTTACCTCTCTTCATACTCATAATGCATAACACACCCGTATAGTAGCCACCTTCAACTTTGGCTATTTGCCTAAGTCAAGGTGCACAGTGTCCAAGGAAGACCAGGGCCAAAATAGGTTCATTATGATGTAATGGGAAGATGAAAGGCGTACAAGAAAGAATTAGGCTATTTAGGCTCAAAAAGGGATCAAGAGATATTGTTCACACTTAGATGGTCATTTAAGCTAAAATGATTAACATGCAAAAATAACCTATGATTCTTTTCAAAATGCCTATTCTATAACTATGGCATGACTAACTGAGCAAGTTCTAGCTTCAACGCACAATGGGAATTGAGTAAGACCTTACACACACATGGCACACAAGTATATAGCACATCACTACTCATCTATTTCATGCATTTATTTTCTATAGGTTATTTATTTTCCACGCTAGTGCCATAAACAGATACACAGTGGTCACACAAGATGCACTTCACACAGCTCACAACATATCATACCACTAGAAAGGTACATAAAATTCACAAAATGATCTAACTGCCTTAAGTATTTGCACTACTCCTAATTATATAGAGAACGTGTTACAACAACATTTTCCCTATACCCTCAACTTAAAATAAAGAAATAAAAAGCATAAATGTTAAGATATACCTAAAAATAGTCAAGCCTGTAGGTCCTGGGTCTCCAACCCTGCCATCACATCATCAGCTGTCTTTTCCCCCCTCGTAGCATCTATCTTTGTAGTAGCCGGAGCCTATCTCGATGAAGCACCTAAAGCTCTAGCTCTGATGGCTGATTCCCATTTCTCTATGTCAGCCAGAGACTCTAGTCTTTCCCTTTTCAAGTTCTCCTTCTCTACTTTCTTCTTTGCTTTATTTTTAGCCTTTCTCTCTTCTTCACTATCAGGCTCATCTCTTTTTCTTTTGCCTTTCTTTTCCCAATTTTTCTTATTTTTCTTTAGGGAATCCATATTAAGATCAAGTATAGGAATGTTTTTCTCTACATCATGTATGGCTGATCCTGTTGGCACCATAATTTAATGCTGCTGCAGCATCCCAACCTCAGCCTTCATCTTGTTTAATGCTGCCCTGAAAGTACCAAGATCAGCATCTATCATCTCTCTTGCCCAAGCATCGAATCTATTCTCAAGATCTGCCACCTACCCAGGCAAGGTCATGAAAGGTTCTAGTGCAGCATTGAGTGAATCTTTGACTCTTTTGTCTACAACAATAGCAATTATTTGGTGAAGGCCTGTAGTTACACCTTGTACCAATTTGCTTACCTGGCGAGCTTCCTGATATCAATCGGCTGAAATGCCAACCTTTTTGTTGTTGGTGGCATTGAACCTGCCTGAGCTAAATATGCTGGTGGTGGCAGTGGTACACTTTTGGGGCTTTGCACCCCCACATCTGGTGCTGAAACAGTCTCAGTGACTGGAGGATCTACTGCACCAACTACATCTTGATCAAGTCGCAAGCCTGGCCAAATTTTATTTTTGCTGATAGGGTTGTGAGTCTTCTTGGTATATATCTAATCATCAATACATAAAATTTCAGGTACATGGTCTGCTTCACATAACCTAGTAATCAGACATGGGAATGGATATGCAGTTTGGGTCTTGCGAGTCGAATCTTTATCTTTTCTGCTATAATTTCTCCAAAATCCAAAGGGGTTTTATCTATCAAGCTTGCAACCAATATTACTCGATCATCCTCTAATATGTTGTCTCCCTTGGTAGGTATCAGATAAATCTGTATTAAAACCCACCAAAATTATGCCTCTAAATTTAGAGATGCTTTGGTAATCTTTTCTACCAGATTATTCAACAACTCCGATTCCCCATTTGCTATGAGAGTCACTAGCAACTTATGCAAATTTTCCTGATGCTTCAACCGGGCATAGAATATAGGTGAGGTGGCTCGTGGGATGAAGGCTGGCCCATGAAGAAACCTATTTATGGTGGCATTTGATACATCCACCCTTACTCCACGTACTGCAACTTTGGTCAGAAGAGGCTTATATGAAGTTGTATCCCCTTCTTTGCACATATTTTTCATCTTATCCTGGTAGTTCACGTAGAAATCCCAAACCAACGAAGGACAGTAAACACCGCTTCCCCTAGTAGTCTACTCCATACCATACTCCTTGAGTTTATGCATCACCTTAGGGCATCCAATTACCCTGTAGTGATAATCTTCTTCTCCTCTAGATTGACCTTCTGGAACTTCGTCTATCAGTTCTGTGAAGTCCATCCAAATATATAGGTTCAGCGCTAGGGATTTTCCATCTCATATTGTTCCTAACCTCGGGTTTTTTGCATTTCACCAAAGTTCCTCTTACTGGAGAATCCTTATCACCTTGCTGCCCTGAAGATTGTGATTCAGACTCAGTTTTTTCAGTTGTAGGCCTCTCAGAATCTTCAGTTTCAACTTCTTATTCAGTGCTCTCATATCCCTGCTCAGTGTGTTCTGATCCTTGTTCCTTCGAAGCTTGCTCAGATGAGGTTGTCACCTCAGTATCATTAGTATCCTCCACCTCAATAGGCTTAGTGGGAGGTGGAGTCTTTCGACTAGTCCTCTTTCTTTTCATTCTGAGCAAAGGCTCGTCATCTTCATAATCAGAGTCCTCATTCACAAGTTGTCAAGGTACACTCTCTTTAGCTTCTTTCTTTGGTGTGGTTGGATTCTTCCTCTTGGGTGCCATGCTCAATTCTTTACAACATAGGAATCCTCAATTAGTACTCATAATCAAAGGAGAAAAGAAGAAGGATCACCTCAGTTTAACATCAACACTGTTTTTAGTTCCCAGGTTTGATGGCCTTTTTGATTTGCCGTCATAGGTGTGACGGCGCTTCAAAAGCATCGTCAACCTTATCCAGAATCTACAAAATTTCTCAGCTTTTGATGGCATTTTTGAATGTCCTTCACACAGGTGCAAGGCCGTGAAAATTGTCGTCAGACAACATTACAACTTCTAACTCTACTTTACTTGATTTTTCTTCTACATTATTCTCAATTTCAACTTAAGTCATGTTCTTTACTGAGATTTCCATGAAATTATACCACATACCCCTGCAAACCCTTATTTTCGAAGGGGCTTGAAGTATGTTAATGGGTTCAGCTCACTCTTTTGAAATAAAGGTTTTTTGTAGTTCACAGTTGATCCAAAGAAAGATAAAGTTGAAGCTTTTCTCATACCTGGATGTCGACACTTAATTGATGTACTCTGAGCACCTATACTTGTGAGTGAAAGAAGAATGAGATGAGAGAGAGAGAAGATTTATTGGCTTAACTCTCAGGCTTCAACAAGGAAAGTCTTAAAATTTTGCCTTAGAAGGGATTAAATTTGAAAATGGAAGGGAAATAACTCTCTAAGGAAAGAAAATTAAAACTAATAGAGAAAGACCTATGGTACGCAGGAATATGAACAGATGTGACTAGGCCGGGTTAGACCAAAATTTTTAAGCTGGGCTCAACTCCTTTGACGATATTTTTGATGGCGTGTCAGATATCTAGCGGCCCTTCAAAATTTTTGTCAGCCTTAACAGAATAGGGCTTTGACTTGAGTATTTTGATGTCATTTCTCAAGGCTTGTCATACTTGTGACAGCCCATCAAAATTGACGTCAATCCTCTTCAAGTTTACTAAAACCAGTTCACCTCCTCTGTACGACTCTTAGCTATAAATATTAAAAACATAAGTACAATAAATTAAAACATTGGGTTGCCTCCCAAACAATGCCTAATTTGATGTTGTGGCACGACTGGGTTATCTCGACTACTCAAACTTTGTCATGATGCCGTATTACTACCTCATTACCATATTCCTAGAATACATCGATGAATAAGGATGCATTTTAAATCTACCTCTCTTTTTCCATACCAGAACTTTACCTCATTGAGCTCCATATCAACCAACAATCTTTCCGTGGATAATAATGGTCTACCCAAGATGATAGGTATCTCAAAATAAACATCAAAATCCAATATCACGAAGTCTACAGGTAGAATAAAGTAATCCACCTTCACCGATACATCGTACAATATACCAATTGGTCATTTCATGGATATGTCAGCCATCACAAGAGGCATCATTATGGGGTAGGTTCCTCTAGTCAAAGATTCTTATAGATATTAAGGAGAATCATATTAATACTTGCTCCTAAGTCACATAAAGATTTGCTAAACTTTATGGACCCAACTGAACAAGGTATGGTAAATGCTTCAGGGTCAGGCTTTTTCTGCAGTAAGGATTATGAAGAAACAGCGCTACAGTGGTGGATGTTGTCCCCCGGCTCACAACTTACCTTCCGCTTCTTTGTTAGTAATTCCTTCATAAATTTAGCATAGTTTGGCATTTGCTTAAGTGCCTCCATCAATGGCACATTCACTGTCAGTTGTTTCATTATTGCCATGAACTTTCTAAATTTTTTGTTGTCTACTTTCTTCTTCAATCTCTGAGGAAAGGGAGGTTTTGGTATTGGAATTTCTTACAACACCACTTCCCCTTTATTTTCATCTTATTTCTCTAAATTATCAACAAAACCACCCATTTTCTCAGACTGCACTAGATTGCTTCCTTCTGATTCATCAATATTTACCTACTTCTCTACAACTTTTTCTATAGAAGGGCCAGATAACATCTTTCCACTCTGAGTGGTAATCACCAAATAAGAGCCATCAGTTCGTGGGTTCTGAACCATATCACTAGGTAAAGTACCAGCTTTTCTTTGGTTCAGAGTAGCCGACAGTTGGCTCATTTGTTACTCCAACTATTTAATAGAAGCAGAGTGTGAGCTAATCAACTGACTAAGGGTAGAAAATTCACTTTACATAGTAGTTACCCCCGAGTTGGTAGCTTTAACTCCACTCAACAGCTTTTTCATCATGTCCTCCATGGACATCTTACCAGAACTAGTCATCGAAGCATCCTAACTTCCAGGAGGAATATACAAACTACTCCTATCATTATTATTTCTCCAATGTCCCTTCTCCCTATCTTTATAATCAGGCTTGACATAGAAAGTCTGACCTTGGTTACCTTGGCTATTTTCTTAGAAAACCCCCAGATTACCTATATAGTTTGCCTCAGCATCAACACCTGTAGACACAGTACCCTGACATTCCACAGCCTTAACCATTTTAGTCTTTTTGGACAGCAAGTGTGGCCAGCAAGTCCATCTATATCTTTAAGCCCGACTCTGCTTAGTCATTCTATTTAGCATGTCAGAAGCATCTAGAAAAGAGAGGTCAAAGAACAAACCACCTGCAACATTGTCAATAATAGGCTTCGTCATAGAGTTAAAAGCTCTATACAAAGTCTCTATCAAGTGCAAATCCATCATATTGTGGTTCAGACATTGTACAAGTTTCTTCTTAAATCTTTCCCAGGTTTTATGCAGTACTTCAGTCGAAAACTGTCTGAAGTTGCTAATTTTATCCCTCAACTGTACTCTTTTAGAGAGTGGAAAGGAAAGAACTATTCTAGGAACACATCTTTCAACCATCTCCAGTTGGTTATAGAATCAGGATTTAACTTATTTAACCACATTGTTGCCTCCCTAGACAGAGACAAAGGAAACAATCTCAACCTGATCGCATTCTGGATCACTTCGAGATTGTCAAAGAATTTGCAAATGGTGATGAAGTTCACCAAATGCATGTTCAGATCATTACCAGGCAAGCTTTTAAATAACCTTTTCAAATTCAGGAGTTGGATCATGGTACTTGTTATGCTGAATTTCGCACCTGGTGCCAATGGTAGAGGAATGATAGCACCCATTGCACCAGCTTCATCCATTCCTTCATCATCTTCATCAGCCTCATATTGCAGAGGTTGTTTCCTATATCTTCCTCTGACTGGATGATTTTTGTTGATGTTTCGCTGCACTGGTGCAACAATTTGTAATCATTATCACAGTTCTTGTAATCTTCTCAGGTTCTATCTAATCTTGACGGTGACTTTGACAGCCTATCCCATGTATGACGGTGCTTTCAGCTTATTTCCACTAAATTTCAACTGATTTATTCTTCTTTTCTTTGATTTCTTCCCCGATTACTTGTATCTACATTAAAACATAAAAATGATCAAAAAAAAAAGTTTCTTAAGACTTTGCAATTATTTAGAGTTAAAAGCTTCAAATATGTACATCAATGAGTATCTTAAGCCCCCAATAGGATGAAGTCCTCCCCCTTCACCTTTCCTCAAGAGGACATATATATAAATAGTGGAAGCCAACTAAACCAATGATCAATAAATAATACTAAAGGAAAATGTAAGGAGTCGAAATAAGATATTAATAACATCCTACGTCTGTCCATAAAATCCTTTAAAACTAGAAATACTAACTAAGTCTTGACATGCCCCCACCTATGACCAATAAGAATCCAAAAGTTCTACAATAATAAAGAAAGAACAATGAAATTATAGGGCCTTCCGACATATCAAGGCTCAACACTTCATAGTTGATCGACAAAAGTACTCAACAACTTAACGCTACATAGGAGTAATAGAAAATCCCTCAAACCCTACATCATAAAATGATATAGAATTTAGGGATGGTCAATCACTGAAATGTAAATCAGGGGACAGGGATACCATAATTCAATTACCATAATCTAGTCATAGACTATATACAACCCATTCATATACATATATATAGGATGTCGGGATAGGGATAAGGGTCATGAGCATGAGAGTTTAAAGTATTATCCTAAACTATGTAGTTCATCTAGTCCTAAAGGCACCCGTGGTCTATATGGGTCCAACTCCCTATACTGGAAGGGCCTCAGTGCATGTTAGCCACACGAACCAATGAAAAACCAATGAAAGGCTAAAGACACCTAGGCTATAGCCCTCCCAATATATATATATAATATGTGCACCAAGGACGTGACACTACCAAACATGGTTTGAATTTTTGATCCCATTGCGATCTACACCTTCAAAGTGAGCCACACAATTACCTTTAAGCAAAAATTAAAACAGTTGCACATAAACAAACCATTAACCCAGGAGACATTTATTAAGGCATTTACCAACATCGTATCATCATATAAATATGCTTGCAAGAATATATAATTATGTCAAATGATTCCCTATAACTAAACTAACTCCCAAGTTCCATTTAAATATAAAAACCAAGGGCACCAAAGCCGTCAAAACCAATATTCCTCCATTTATCCTTTAATGCAATGCAAAGGGTTTAAAACACAAGTTAAACTATGTAATTATTCATATTTCCAAGTAAGTTTACACAATGGGTTGAGGATATGGAAATTAACAAACCAAAATTCAATCTATTAGGGAAAACCATATCCCCCATTCCAACCATTAAAACAATATACCAATTCATTCCTTATAACCATAAATTAAAGCATGAATAAATAATTTAAAACATGGTTAAAGCAATTTAAGTGAACCTGCTATATATAGTCTTGAAGATAAGCAGGTGAGCTGCATAGGACTAGGCCCATGGACGTGCAAAGTACAATATAGTTATCATGCGTTAACTGCACAGTTTTTTCCTTTTGTGTAGAAAACTTGTAGGTGGTATTTTGTATTGATTAGGATAGATGGTCCAATGATCTTTCAAGCCCTGATCATCAATCATCTAAAAAAGAAAAGAGATACCTATTTATTAAATGATTTTTTCCAATTCAAAAAAGTGAAGTGAAGCAACAAAAACTCTATTGCAAGACTGCTCAAGCATTTCTCTTATTCTTATCTTTGTAGTATGCTTAAAGAGTGAGTGAGTGTTTTTTATTGTTGATTTGTAACTGAACTAATCATGCTATAATAGTAGTGTTTTTTATTTAAGAGAGTTTCTTAGGTAGAGCTACAGAAGTTTGACACTGATTAGAGCTAGTCATTAGAGAGGGTCCTTAGTAGAGTTACCAAGATTAGCTTGTAGAAGAGTTACTACTAGAGAAATGAACCTAGAGTTAGGTTCAATAAAGTTTGTAATCAAGAGTTTGATTATAGTGGACTTGGAAATTCTTGTAAGGGTAAGATGTGGTTTTTCCCTTTCTAGGTTTCCACGTAAAAATTCTTGTGTTTTTATTCTTCTTGCACTATCTTTTACTTTATATTTATTTTTAGGTACTTTTACGTGTGATTGATTTTGATAGACCTGGCCCCTTATTGAGTGGTGCAACCCTTAAGGGTTCTATCAACAGGTGTTAGAGCCACATCACTCTAAAAGTTTCATATCTAGAGTATTTTTGTTATCATTGCTGCTCCACCAATCCTGGAAGAAGGGAAATCTACCACTAGACCACTTAGATTTAACGGACAGTACTATGGGTAGTGGAAAACCAGGATGTTTGACTTTATTATGGTTGAAGATAGTGAACTAGTGGACATCATTCTTGAAGGCCCTTATGTTCTTATAAATTAGTTAAAGAAAGGGATGTAACAAGAATAGTTGTCAAAAGAAGGAAGGAGTTCAATGATAAAAATAGAAAGAAAATAAAAAATAACTATAAGTCCAAGAATCTCTTAGTTTGTGGTATAGGGCCTGATGAGTATAACCGGATTTCTACCTGTGAAAATGTAAAAGAAATCTAGGATTTCTTGTGGACTGCTCATGATACTATTGATGTGAAGGACTCAAAATTAGGCATGCTAAATACTCAGTATGAAACCTTCACCTTGAAAGAAGGAGAAACTATCCAAGAAATGCATACAAAATTCACCTCTATCACTAACGAGCTTCACTTTTTAGGAGAAGTGATTCCAGTGTATAAGAAAGTGAGAAAAATACTTGTTGTCCTTCCAAAGTCCTGAGAGAGTAAAGTTGATGCTTTACTCAAAAAATAAAAAAACATGCAAATATATAGATTGATTCTAAGTTTAAAATTAATAATGAAAAAATTTTCTAGAAGAAAAGGGGGAAAGTCAAGAGCTTGACCTGATAGCGTTGAATCTCCAGATATTAGAAACTGAGCAACAGATTGCCAAGGTAAAACTTGAAAATTTGAGGTAAGAGATAAAATGACTCCTGGGTGACACAGAATTCCCAGACCACCATTATTTTTTCTTGCTCGACATGGAGGCATATTTCTGAAAGAGGAGGGCATGAATCAATAGCAAAGAGAGACACTTTAATCACGATAGACTTCTAAAAGAAAGAATCACACTTTTTCCTAAAATTTCTTTTAGCCTCTTGCTCATAGATGTGGTGCGCTACACACCGATGATCAAGACTCTACTTAACGCGGCTTGTCAGACTCCCTAGGATACCTTAAAACCTTAGGCTTTAATACAAAGTTTGTAACACCTTGGAAAATGGGTCTTGGAGCGTCACACGATGCTTGAGGCTACGAGTAGCCCCAATCTAACCCTTTGAGCCATTTTCATTCAGTTCAACACAAATCAATGGGGTTTCCATAAATAACCCTCAAATATCAACAGAGTAATCATCATCCAAGAATAAAATAATTTCAGAAAGATAACAAAATACGACTTATTAGTCAACTCCTAACATCTATACTAGTCTGACAAGCCTCTAAGAAAGTCAATAAAACCAGCGAGCTATTAAGACATGCCCCAACTGACTCATACTCAGTTATCAAATATAAATAATTCCGTGAAACTAACATCAGACATCATGTCCGCGAAACATAAGGACTCACCACAATAGAGGATGTGGAACAGCGTGCCCAAAGAATCACTGTCAAACCTGGAACTGAGCAACTGAACCTACATTCAGAGAAAATGCAACCCACATCCGAAGATGTGGGTCAGTACCATGGAAAGGAACTGAGTATATGGGGGTGTATACATTTGTATAAACATCATCATCATAATTATTTATAAGAAATATGCAGGACTTATGAAAGACTCACATAGCCCGAACAAAATCATCATAATCATGAAAAGATGAAATAAGTATAATAACACATGTAAGTCATCACATAATTTGTCAATCACTTTCGGTTCATTAAGAATATCAATTCTCATAATGTAAATATCATTTAAATCTTTTGAACGAATAACTTTCACAATTCCACTTTCAAATCACTTCACCATTCACCATAGACACAAGGAAACACACATATACTGGGAGATCCTATAACCGACATAAACCATGTGAGCTACATGGAGTCCAATGTACAAACCACGTTGGGGAGAGCCATCCTATCCTTGCCATCGGATTAGGACTATCGATATCAAATCCACACAAACTAGTGATCACTATATAAATCAGTCTCAGGCTCACTCCTACGGGGGCATGTAGTTCTATGGAAGTAAGGTCTCTTTATACCTCCCACTCAATGCTAAAGATTTGTCTCAGACTTATCTCAGATCATTTCAAAGACAATCCACAATAAAACAATTTTAGTAATATATAAATATACATCGGGAGCCACCATGCTTCCTATCTATCAAAATCAACCACATTGTGGATTTTTTTCACACTCGAGTTTAAAATAACTCCATTAATACCAAAAGGTCAAATCATTCAACACATCTTAAATATTCAACATCAACATTCTTATAGCAAAAATTTTCTCAAAAACATAATTTCAAATGGGCTTCAAGACTTAAATATCAAAACCATGATAAATATCGTTCAAGATTCATGCTTTATATCACCACACATGTAAATCCATCTTTCAAAATCATAGACATCAAAATTTCATAATAATCATCATAGAATATGAGTTCATGCTTCAAAATCATAATAATCAAGAAAAAATTATGTCTTCATAAAGAAAATTACTTTTGGGCACATGAACGAAAGAGATTTCTTGTTGAAAAACCCCACATACCTTGAATGATGAACTTTAGATTGATACTCATTTTTGAGATGTTAATCGTGACTTTGAATGATGTTTCTTGGAGTTCTTGAACCAGGAACTTGGAATCTTGAATAAATTTGCAGAATTAATGGTGAACTTTGGAGGTTCTTGAAGTTGGATGTAGGAGCTTAGGTTTTTCTTTTTGAGGGAGTTTGATAAATAGAACATATAATGCTTCTAATAGGATTTAATATAGGGTTTGGACGGATTTTGGGTGAGCGGAAATGACCAAAACGCCCCTAAAAATTAAATAATTCTCGAATCTGT
>NW_025873728.1:0-10751 GCF_002878395.1 Capsicum annuum | reverse complement strand
TTATGGTGAACTTTGGAGGTTCTTGAAGTTGGATGTAGGAGCTTAGGTTTTTCTTTTTGAGGGAGTTTGATAAATAGAACATATAATGCTTCTAATAGGATTTAATATAGGGTTTGGACGGATTTTGGGTGAGCGGAAATGACCAAAACGCCCCTAAAAATTAAATAATTCTCGAATCTGTCCTTTGGTGGACTGTTTTGATAGTTTGAAGTAGATCAACCATAACGTTTTACTCTGATATCCAAATTGGATAAAACAAATTTCATTAGAAAGAGGGCTCTTATATATTTCTTTTGATATATAGTATATCACCCAGATCATTGTGTACAAGGAGTTATGATCATTTGAAGTTGACCCAAAAATTCACTTTTGAGAGGTTGAAGTAGATCGACCATAACTTTTTGCTCCGATAGACGAATTGTATGAAACCAATTTCATTGGAAAGAGGACTCATAGATCTTTCTATTGATATATATTAGATCACCTATATCATTATGTACAATGAGTTATGATCATTTAAAGTTGGATCAAAAATACCCCAGGCCTCAATACTTTTTCCTGCACGTTTTACTGTTCACTACTATTCACGGTTCGATCGGAATGTTCATAACTCATCTCTCGGGTGTCCGTTTTGGATTATCCACATATTGTTGGACATATTATTTAATACTCTACGGAATGGTGGGTCATAATCTAAGACATTTCGCACGAAAAAATTTATAATTCATTCTAGAAGATAGAACCCAACACGTTTATGTATAAAATTTCAATGAAAATTTCCCGGGGTATTACATGAACGATCTCCTAGATAAGGGATTCATCAGGCCCAGTATGTCCCCATGGGGCGCACTAATTTTATTCATGCATAAGAAAGATGATTCTCTCATAGTGTGCATAGACTACCGTCAGCTCAATAAGGTCACAGTAAAAAACAAGTATCCCTTTCCTATAATCAATGACTTGTTTGAACAACTTCAGGGTGCTAGTTAATTTTCTAAGATAGACCTCAGATCAGGCTATCATCAGCTTAGAGTCAGAGAATGTGATATCCCAAAGACAGCTTTCAGAACTCGGTATGGTCATATTGAAATCTTAGTCATCTCCTTTGGTCTTACCAATTCCCCAGTGGCTTTCATGTACTTGATAAACTATGTGTTCAAGTAGTACTTGGACATGTCCATCATAGTTTTCATACGTGATTTCCTGGTTTACTCTTGCTGTGAGCATGATTATCTAGACCATCTCAGAATAGTATTACAGACTCTCAAAAATCATTAGTTATTCGCCAAATTTAGTAAGTACAAATTTTAGCTAAGGTCAGTATCATTCCTTGGCCATATCATTTCAGGTGATGGATTAAGGTGGAACCCAAAAAGACCGAAGTAGTGAGAAAATGGCCAAGACCCATCTCTCTATCAGATATCAAGAGTTTCTTGGGTTCGGTTAGCTATTACCACAGGTTTGTAGAGGGATTTTCATATATTGCATCCCCCATGTCCAGATTATTTCATAAGAGAGTCAAATTTCAGTGGTCAGATTTATGCAAGAAGAGTTTTTAGGAGTTTAAGACTCGACTCATCTCAGCTCTAGTTTTGACACTTCCAGATTGTTCAGATGGGTTTGTGGTATACTATGATGCATCCAGAGTAGGTTGGGGTTGTATCTTCATGCAGAATAGTAAGGTCATAGCCTATGCCTCCAGACAACTTAAGCCCCATAAGAAGAACTATCCTACTTATGATATTCAGTTAGCAGCTATAGTTTTTACCTTAAAGATTTGGAGACACTATTTGTATGGGGTTCACATTGATGTGTTCATTGACCATAAGAGCGTCCATTATGTGTTCTCTCTGAAAGATCTAAACCTCTATCAGAGAAGGTAGTTGGAGTTGTTGAAAGACTATGATATAAGTATCTTTTATCATCCGGGCAAGGCCAATGTAGTGGCTGATGCTCTCAATAGACTGTCTATGGGTAGTGTTGCTCATGTTGAGAACAGTAAGAAGAAGTTAGCCCAAGAAGTACATCAGTTTGCCCGACTAGGTGTCCGCTTAGTTAATTCGGCAGAAGGTAGTGTATGGGTGCAGAGTATTTTAGAATTATCTCTAGTTTTTGAGAAGAAGGATAATTAGGATAGAGAACCCAGTTTAGTTAAGTTGAAAATGTCAGTCAAAGATCATAAGTTTGAGGTTGTCACCAAAGGGGGAGATGATGCTTTAAGTTGTCAGGGTTATTTATGTGTGCTAGGTGTTGATGAATTAAGGCAGCAAATTCTTGAAGAGGCTCATGGGGAACGTCACTCTATTCATCCAGAGCCCACTAAGATGTACCGTAATTTATGGGAGATCTATTAGAGGAGTGGTATGAAGAGAGGCATTGAAGAATTCATGGCTAAGTGCTCAATATGTCATAAAGTTATGATTGAGCATCAGAACCCAAGTGGGTCCATTCAGGAGTTTAGTATCCCTACTTAGAAGTGGGAAAAAATGAACGTAGACTTTTTGATGGGTTTGCCTCGTACCCGTCATCAGCAGATTCAGTTTGGATCATCGTAGATAGGATGACCAAATCAACTCATTTCCTTCGGTCCATACTTCTTATTCAGTAGAGGATTATGCCAAACTATACATTAGAGAGTTGGTCAGATTACATAATATCCCATTGTCCAATGTCTGAGATAGAGGTACCAAGTTCACCTCTTATTTTTGGAAAGCATTCCGAAAGGGTCTTGGCACTCGAGTTCACCTTATTACAACTTTTCATCATCAGATAGATGGTTAAGAAGAAAGGACCATTTAGACTTTGGAATATATTCTATGAGCGTGTACGATAGATTTTAAAGGTAGTTGGGATGACCACTTGCCTTTGATTGAGTTTGCATACAACAACAATTATCATTCCAGCATTTTGATGGTTTCATTTGAAGTTCTCTATATTAGGATATGTAGATCTCCAATCGCTTGGTTTGAAGTGGGTGAGGCCACAGTTGTAGGTCCTAACTTTGCATTCGATACTTTAAGGAAATTTTAGTTGATCAGAGAGAGGATCAAGATAGCTCAGAGCTGATAGAAATTGTATACAAATATGTGCTGAAAGGATCTCGATTTGAAGATTGGGGATAATGTGTATTTGAAAATCTCTCCCATGAATGGAGTGAAGAGGTTCGGTAAGAATGGAAAGCTCAATACCCGATATGTCAGTCCCTTCAAAATTCTCAGTGACTTTGATAAAGTAGCTTATGTGGTCGAATTGCCTTTAGATCTAGCTTCAGTCCATCCAGTGTTTTTTGTATCCTTGCTAATGAAGTGCATAGGTGACCCAGTAGTTATAGTCCCTATAGAGGGCATAGATGTTCAGAAAAACCTCTCTTTCGAAGAGATTCCAGTTGAAATCCTTGACTATCAGACTCGCCGATTGAGGGACAAAGAAGTCCCTCTAGTCAAAATTCTTTGGTAAAATCAGTTCGTTGTGGGAGATACTTGGGAAGCAGAAGCAGATAAGCGAACCAAGTATCCTCAACTTTTTTCCGCTAATTTAGACTCAGTCCAAGGTAATGGATTTCCATAAGCTTATTCAGTTTCATACTCAGATTTCCATTACAAACTTGGTATTATTACCTTTGCATATTCAGTTATATGTTCATTAGTCAGTTTAGTCTTGTATTCATGCATCAGATATGCATTATTAGTATGCGAAACTCATCTTATCAGTACTCCTAGTCATGTATTTATGAATCATCTCATTTATGTATTCATGCATCAGATATGTATTTTTAGTGTGATAATTTAGTATATCAGTAATATCAGTCCTATAGTCATGTCCCAGATGTTTATGTCCAGTAAGTAGATTTATCCTACTAGTACTGTCTATTTAGTTAGTCTCATTTGAGGACGAATGTTCCCAAGGGGGAAATATTGTAAGACCCCACAAAATTCCTATCTTAATTTAGTCCTTTAAGCTTGTTAAAGGGTCACAGACTTAGAAAATTCTAGCTAAGTATTCAGAATTAGTTTATTTTGGACCATCGAAAGTTAGCAATATTATTTCATGACCTTAAAGTCCTTTAAATGTCTATATTTTAGTTAATTCATTTTTAAGAAGGTCAAAACGTGTTCCTAAAAATGTTTAAGATTTTTTAGACTTCGTTTGTAGCTCCTTTGGAATCCTAAAACAGTGTACCAATGCGATCTTGGCACATCCATGGCCTATCACGTTGGTTAATATTTTCCCCAGCTACCACTGTCAAATTCAAGTAAGTCAGCACGACCTTAGATCGAAGCATTGGATATTACATCAGTGCCATAGAAGCACTGCGTCGACCTGTACGTCGGCAATCCAGTTTTCATTCATTAAAAGACCTCATTCTTGGAGGTATTTGGGTCTTTTGCCCCTAACTCTCAGCTCCTAAAACACACTATTTAATTCCCTAGGAATCAAATAAAACCATTCTTTCTCAATTTCTCCCTAGAACAAGCCTTAGGGATTTTAAATTTCAAATCAAGAACTCAAGATTCTACCATTAAGTTCGAGAAAATCTTCAATAAGGTATGTAAAGTGTTCATCCAAGGGTCCCTTCTACCCATGGAGTTCAAGAAATGTCTTTTAAAAACATGAATTATGATTTCCATGTTGTGGGTTTGAATGTAATCATGTTAATATTGTTGAATGTGTTCCAAGTGGAAATCTTTATGTATTTCTTGATATTATGATAACATGCAAGTTCAATTTTGATTCTCTAATATTGAGAACCTTGAATTATGTAGTTATGATGTATTAGCATTTTTGTTCATGTAAAAGTATAAAGCTATGCCTACCATGTGTTTGATAAAATGCTAAATTGAGACTATGGTGCTTTTGTGATCCTTTGGTGGTCTAAACGATGACCTTATCCTATACCCACATGTTCACAATGTTCTCTAGGTTAAAGCTATACCTTGTATGTGTTTGATGGAATACTCATGAGATTGGTTAAATGAAATTATGACATGTTAGCATGCATTCCTATTCATGTGTGAGTTCATGACTTTCAAGTGATTGATTAAATGCCTCATAGATCGTATTGTGAGTTTTTAACTATAGTCAAGTATTCAAGAATTGTCATATCTTATTATTTTCATGCTATCGAGTCTTGGGGGTATTTAATACTCAACAATTTAGCTGTGTGCCTAGAGCCAGTATTAGTTACAGAATAGTCTCAATCATGTCATGATCTATAGTACTCTAGTTCAGTTCCAAAACTCAGGAAGACCGAGTAAGCTCAGTATCAATCTAGTCCCATTCAGTATTTATTGTAGTCCTCAATAAACTCCTTTAAATAATAGAACTCAGTGGTATATAGTCTGTCAACGGAACATAGTAAACTCAGCTCAGTTCAGTTAATCAGTACAACCAGTAAAAGATCAGTCCAGCCTAGTATTAACTAGGAAATTAGTTTACTGTCTATTCAGTTGGGAGTAGGATTCAACACCGAGTGAACCCAAGGATGGGGACTCACCAAGATTCAACACCAAGTGAACCCAAGTATGGGAACTCACCTGCCAGTAGATGGTGTGATCCTTAGAAGTAGTCCTTGCATTCCAGAACTATGTAGCCAGCATAGATTGAGACATCAAAACCTGCTAGTTGAGGGTTGATGAGTTGTCTTAACCTGATAGTTGAGGGTCCCACCATTCTTATTTGAGAACCTTCCAGATGAGGGTATTTCTTTAGTGTCTTTACTTGTAACATGGTACTGATACCCCTCCAACTAGGGTTACAGGTTGAACCCTAAATCTATTCTAAAAAAGGGCATGTCAGTTTGATTATTACTCCTCACAGTCTCAGTCTTAGTCTTCAGTAAAGAACTCAGATAGTTCTATAGATTTCAGGACTATCATATAAAGTCACTCAGCTCAGTACAGAACATAGCTAGTTCCATCAGAAATAGGACTGTCAGACACAATCATTCAATAAATAGTATATTAGTTATCAATTATATCAGTTATCAGTAATCCATGGTATCAGTAAACTCAGTATTCAGAATCCTTATGACTTTAGTTACATTTATGTATTTATGCATGTATTCTCATGTAGCCATGTTCATGTTATTCAGTCAGTTATAGTTCATGCATATGAACTAATGCATTCAGCCTTATCTCACTTGCATACCAATACATTCACACGTACTGATGTATACTTTTCTTTGTGCTATGGTGTTTTATCCCATATGTTCAGACGTACGAGCCCCAAAGCATTCTTGATGGTTCAGGCATTCAGCCAGCAGCAACAAACTAGAAGTGAGTCCTCATTATTCGAGGATATTATTTTATTTCATTATCTCATTAGATTCTGCATTTCTATAGATAAAGTTAGTTGGGGGATTATCCCATCAACACCTTATTTAGGTAGTTTAGTTTAGAGGCTTTTTAGACTTGATATTTAGATGGTATTTATTATTTTAGATTTTGATGTTTTATCAGACTTTATCATTTTCTTTTCATCAGTATTACAGTTTTGTACTTTATGGCATTTCAGTCTATTATTTTGTATTATACCATATTACTATTTAGTTATTACAAAAGGTACCAGTCATGGCTTAGCTTGTGGTCCTTCGAGATTATAAGCACCGTGTAGCGTCTGGGGTACAAAACTCAGGGCATTTTAGTGAGGGTGCAGGAACTATAAGGTATTGGTGAGTTGATCGAGGCCACTAACACCACTAACTTAGGATTGATCAAAGACTCAACTAATATATTAGCCAGGAAGGAAAGCGTGAGGTGGAGATGATGGTGGAGATATTCCCCCAAAGTGCTCATGATGAGGTTGCTGAGCCAGATGAGACAAGGGTCCTGATGGATACATAGATATCAGATGCAACAGGGACACTTAGTGCCCCTTCTTAGATTTAGTCTATACCATCTAGGCTGAGAGTGATGCTAGCTGTATTGAGTATGATCTCACAGTATATTTGTGATGAGGCGATGATGAGATTGGGAACATAATAGGACAAGGTTCAAAATATGGAAGTGGGCGTGAAGCCCTAGGTTGATCGAGGCTAGCAGACCAAGATTGATGGGTATAGGGTCAGTTAGATATATTTGAGTAGTGTTTGCCATATCATTTAGGGAGAGGACGAACCCCAAATATTATAAAGGTCAAATCAGAGGTAACCAAGATTAAAAAGATACTTGTTGAGTTGTACGACAAATCGGTTATCCCAGAATTCATAGATATAGATGTTGTGCCTGAGGTATATGTTGACAATATCTGGGAGATTTTGAATCTTGTAGAAGAATTGAAGCAAGATAAAAAAAGAAGAGAAAGCATCAGAGGACCTCAGAAAAAGAGGTAATAAAAAGGCAAAGGCAAATAGATTACAGAGTGATTAGTATCAGTAGTGAGGGTCCAGAAGATATGAGCTGGAGCCGGTAGGTCGACATCGGCAGTTGATGATATGGATGGGGTGAGGATTTAGCCCCACCAATTGATGTACCATGGAGTGCACTGGCCACAAATGGTTTAATTGTTGTTGACATAGTCTCGGTAGCTGAGGGGAACACAGATGATGATTATAGGACCTAACCTAAGGAACCAAGTAATGATTTTGTATAAGCCGGTGCATTGAGTACCCAGGTATCTTCTCGATCTCTTTTACTTTATTTTTAGTTACAGTGGGAACACTGCATGATCTTTAAGTTGGCCTTAGGGTGTACCAAAGTCGGCATGTGCTATACTTGCCATGTTTTAATGCCCATGGCCACAATCTAAACAATTGAGAACTAACATATTTTTATGTATTTTTTATGTTTTTGTTTAGTGTTGTTTTTGTGTATTGTGTGTTGTAAATAGCTAAAAAGAATAGAAGAATTTATATTTTTGGCAGCTAATTTGTTTTGAATGATTATACTAGAAAATGTCTGATTATAAATTGTGTGCAATAAAATTGATGTCCCTCCTAAAATTTTGTTGAACTGTGTGATTTCTATATGTGTGAGACAAATGTAAATCTAATAATGCTATTAGAATTAGGGATTGAACAATAAGGGAAAACAGTTTCTAAACTGACTAAGTAGTACCTAGAAGTATAACTCTGTGTAAGTGTGTGTGAGGCGCTACTTAGTTCCTGGTGTACCTGAATCTAGTACTTGTATGGTTTCTCTTACCTAGGTTTAGGATAGTCGAATAAGAGATGATCATAGGCCATTGTTGATATAATTCTGAAATATCCTAGGTTTTAACCCTTAGAAAATTTATTGGAAATTCATTTCTCGGACCCAATATGACTCATGGGTACAAGTCGTATACTGGGGTAAGAGTGGTATGGTCCAGTCATATGCTAACTAGTGTTAGATAGCGGGATGGTTTTGGTCACCGGACTGAGTATGACTCAGAAGTATGAGTCATAAGGGTTTGGTATAAGTCGTAACAAAGACTCGTATAGTGGGCAGTGTTTGATCCTCCATGTGTTTTATTCTGCCAGGGATACGGGTTATGGATATTGATCGGATGTTATGGTTACGACTTGGTTGGATAAGTTGTATACTTGATAGTATTTGATCCAAGGGTTAAGGCTTGGATACTAGTGGTGAATATCGATCGTATAAGATGGTACAACTCGTATGAGCCAGTCGTATCCCTGTGATAGGGTTTTTAAAGGATTTAAGTGAGGGTATTCTCAAAATTTCCCTACTTACCCTAATTAGGACCAAGGACTTCTAATAATTGCCTTACTATTCTTTCAATTAACATTTAGAAACTATTCCAAAGTATCTCATAATTCTCTCAAGAGCTTTTATGGGCAAGAAGACTAGGGTTTCATCTTATGGATTGCTTTGGGGATTGTCTTGGTTATTTTCTTCCATCAATTATTTGGTATAAATCAGAATTTTCTTCCCTCGTTGTAATTTTAACTAAAGGCATGGTTTATATGATTTATTTCATTGTTTTTTCTTTATCAAGATTATGGTTGTCAACTATTATTTAGGTGTTTTTATATTGAATGCTTTGTTATGGTTTCCTATGGTTTTAATTATGCTTTTATATGCATTAAGGGTTAATTTGGACAATTGGATTGCATGGTAATGGTTTAATGGTCTTTGGAATTGGTTTTGTTTATATTTGCCCCCAAGGTGTTTGATAAAATGCTTATAAAGATATGCTCATTGCATTGACTTCTTTTAATACATATCTTGCATGTTTTAAACTTGATAAAAGATTTATACATGGTTTAAATGGTTTGAAAAGGCTAAAGGCTAAATGGTTAAGCTAGTGCTAAACTTGGAAGTCTCCCAAATGAATTTAATATGGTATATGGAAGGGCACCTGAGGTCCCTTTAATCTAAATGGTTTGCCGATAGATATTATTTTCAAGTAAGGGGTGATATGATGATACCACCAGTATTGACCTTGGTTAATAAATGGTAAATGGATTGCTTAGACATAGTTTTAATTAGGATTTAAAGGTAGGGCGTGTAGCAAAGCCGTGGAAGGTAGCAGTCCCAAGAAAACCAAAATTGGAAACTTATATTTGCCAGTATGAGGGGTCTTGATGACCATGTGTGTTTGTCGTATTTTTTTATTAGGAGATGTACTAGTCATCCATGTCATCCCATGGGATATTCCCTATTCGTGTGGCTACACACACTAGGGCCCTTCTAGTAGGGGGAGATGAACCTATATGGCCTATGGGTGGTTAGGACGGTAAAGCTACACAGTCCAGGTAAAGGTTTTAAGTGCAAGCTAAAATCAATCCTCTTTCTTTGCAGTTATATATGTATTGTTGTATGCATTATGGATGGTTTTACTTGGTTTTATGACTGGCATTATGTTGTCCTAATCCTGAGATTCATGCTAGTGGTCATTTGCTAACCCCGTCTACTGAAGGTTCTATACCCACACTATGTAGGAATCGACCATTCTACTCCTATTTAGGATGCAGATTTGGTATAAGCATTTGGACTAAAGTGGTGAGCTTCCATCCTTTTGGAAGGCATCATTTCATGTTATGAATTTCTTTAAACCCTTTTATTTTATATTTGATATTGGTTTGGCCATGGTTGGGGGCATGTCCCAACCAGATTTGTTTTGTCTTTTGGATAGAGGCTTTGTGGTACTTCTGGGGGTCAGTATGGCCGGGATCAGTATTATTGTTGGCCTTGGTGGCTAACATCATTCAGTGATATTATTTGTTGTTCCATCCTATTATATTTTGGGATTGATTTTCATATTTTGTTTTGGTATTCCGATTGGTTTATGGTCTATGGTTTGGTTTGGTATGGTATGGTTGGGTAGTTGGTGTTGTACGGTTGGACTCTGTTGGGTCGGTTATGGTTTTAGCTCTATCCTAGAGTCTTAATGAGATCAGTAATTCTATCTTGTTATATATTCGAAATTCTGCCTATATAAGGCAGGATATAGGTGGTTGGGTTGGGTAACAGGGGGTGGTCCCCAGTCCTAGTTGATCTTGGGATGCCCATTATGCTAAGGCCTGGGGTCGGGTCATGTTAAAGTCCACTTGACTCTAAATGCCCGACAAAATATGAAATGAATCCCTTTGATCTAAAATTTTGAGCCTAATGGACCGTTGTTTTGTACATCGGTTTCTCCTTCTGGTCACCTTCATAATGAACCTATTTTGGCCTTGGTCCTCCTTGTACACTGTGTACCTCAACTAAGGAAAATCATCTATGTTGAGGGTGACTATTATAGGGGTGCGTAGGAGAAAATGATTGTGAAGAAAGACGTGTAAGAAAAATGAAGAAAGGGCTATTGCG